>NC_056523.1:312255694-312391536 GCF_019175285.1 Sceloporus undulatus | reverse complement strand
GACTAAACCCGGAAGGAGCTCCGAAACGGAGCTCCTTCCTGCTCCGTGTCCAGGGCTCACTAAGCGCCCTGGCGCGGAGCTACTACGTCATGGACGCGCCACCCTGTCTAGAGGCGGCGCGGCCATGACGTACTCACGGCGGCGGCCGTGCGGAAGGGCCGCCGCCGTTTAGTGCGTGTTCGCCACGCACTAGGGTTTGGGCGGTGCGGAAGCACCACCCTTTCGTAACCCTAGTGCGTGGCGAACACGCACTAAACTGCCGGTCTGTAACCGGCCTTACTGTGGATGTCAGGAATTGAACCGTGAACCTTCTTCTCACAAAACATGTGCTGTACCACCAAGTTATGAATGTTTGGACTAGCACTGGCTTCATGTTTGCACTGACCTTTGTCAAGCTCTGACCACAAAATTAACAGATTTCGTGCCCCAGCTGCTACCCAAGTTTGAACACTTACTTCAGCGCATTCCAATGCTGTGTGAGACTACACTTATTGCTAATTTGTTTGTCAACAGAGCTGTAAGTGACATTTGAATAGTTACGAAACTGTATATTTTGAATGCTTTAGATATTAATATTGTTAAATGAAAACAATAGTTTTTACTCATAACCTTATTTTAAACAATCTGCTTGGCATGATGAAAAGAATATTGAAAATTTTCCTTGTACTGGATGAGAAAGGGTACACTGACACACTGAGAGCCCTCACTGAAAAAAACATCAGTTGCTGCACAATTTGGGACTTTGTGGGGGTGGAATCTCACAAAAAGATTTTTCTGCAACCCCTCAAACAAAAACCTGTGTGAAAGTTTCAGAAAAAGCCCCATAGAATGGAAAATAATCATCACAAAATTGCAAAAATGTGCTCACACTTTCACTCAGTAGGCAGAATCTTTCATTTCCATGAGTACAAATCCAAAAAGCAAAGATTTACATCCCTGCCTTTAAAAAAACCACCTGGCTTCAAAAAATCTGTGCAAAATTTTCTGCTCACTATTGCCAATGGTGGTGACCTGGTTTCAGCAGCCCAAGACAACCAAACCACTGATGGTGGAATTTCACAAGTACATATGACATTGTATTGTTTTGTTTACCGTGAGACAATTTGTGTAGCTTACGCTCACTAAATTGCTTATATTGGCAAATCATGACTGGAGTCTGGAGGGAAGTGGTGCCATACTATATTCACTATGCTACGTAAGTGGAAAGGTCTTATCATTATTATTTCCAGTTTAAGCAGGCACACCCAAAGTAAGTGAAATCTACACAGCTGTAAAGATGGTGTGAGAGATCATGCAGGTCCTCTGCACCTTCATGCATCATAGGCAAAGTGCTGAATTGTCTATTCTAATTTTCCAATAAATGGAGCTTTTCTGTAGATAGCCAATATAAAAGGTTTAGATATCTTAATTGCTCCCAGACTGTATAAGCAAACTGCAATAACCCAAGGAGAACAGCAAGCATTCGTCCAAACCAATGAAAGGAATGCCAAATTCCCCAGGATAGTAGGTATGGTGTATTAGGACATATTTCCTTTTTTGTGTATGCCTGGACTAGGTGCTCACATTTGCTAAGAAAGGCATTATCTGGAAATGCCATGCATTCAAATGTTTACTGATGTTGAAGTTAAAGCCATTGCAAATCATTTTCAAGCTGATCTCATTTGAATTCATCTCTAGAGTCTCCAGAGACAGGAAGCGCACACCTGCAGTCTTAATATGTGGATTAGCAAAATGGAAACTTGTGCCTTATACCAAAAGATTGCCTGGAAATGACTGCTGTTCAAAGCTAGAAAAGATAATTAGTTGTTTATGTCAATCAGTGTCTGAAGAACAAACAGTACCTTTGAAATTCACCGAAAACTGGATGCAAGAAAGTAAAATCAAGCCAAGAAAGAGCGGCTCAGGTCTTCTTTCTCACTGAAGCTTTTTTAGTTCACATTTACCTAACCACATAAACAACTTGTTTCTGGGTTGCAGTTTGTATGTGTAAGCCTGAGGGCAGGGAACCATCTATTATCCCCTCTGTTGTAAGCCGCCCGGATTCCCAGTGATTGGGCGGCATATAAATAAATCCTATTATTTATTATTATTATTATTATTATTATTATTATTATTATTATCCCTTCTGTATAGGTGCAAATGGCTAGTTCATGTATTATTTCAAAGGGGCAAGCAGCTTAGGAGCGTTGGAAAATATCCCACAAAGACAGCCTCCTATGTGTTTGTATGTGCCTTCAACTTTCCTGTCAACTTATGGTGACCCTATGAATTTTATAGGGTTTTCTTACGCAAGGAATACTCAGAGGTGGTTTTTCAAGGCTCTTCCTCTAAAATATAGCCTATAGCACCTTGCATATATTTGTAGTCTCCCATTCAAGTATGGTATATGTTTAAAGGCAATTATGTCCTATTTTATATTTTATGGGGAAAATTGTGTAACTGTAGCATATACCTGCACCACGTATTAGCTGGCTATCCAAATGACAATCACTGGGATATTTTGAACTATGCTTATAAATTTAAGAAAACTGTTCTGAATTATAAATGTGAAATGTATTATCTACCCATTTGCACTTAATTTGACTTCTACTTTTTCAAAGAAGAACAGAATTTAATACAAGAATGAACACTTGGAGATAAGAAGGGAAGAACATCATAAAATGACAGATTTATTTGCTTTCCCTGAACTATATAATCCCACTGACAAAATAATATAAATTTCAGCTGATTTCTCCCCCAAATTATGCCAAGCATTGTATGACAACAAATATAAATGGGGGTAACACAGCTGACACAGTATATGTTAGTTAATCCAACACTGTTAATCAAATTGCAGAATGTCTTTCAACTGGTAAAGCCTAGGTTTGAAAGCTGTTGTTATTGTTCACAAGAGCATTTCAAACATCTTTAAGCAATTAAGATGTGAAGACAAAATGTCAGGATTTCTTATTGCTTAGAACACCAACAAAGATTTTCTTTTGCTTCTTAAAACTGGAAACATGGCTCACCACCATTTTTTTTTTACTGATTACTTTGTATTTAATCATTAATCAAATTTAAATATAGGGTGATTCAAGAA
Organism: Sceloporus undulatus; assembly: GCF_019175285.1. Lineage (NCBI taxonomy): Eukaryota > Metazoa > Chordata > Lepidosauria > Squamata > Phrynosomatidae > Sceloporus > Sceloporus undulatus. Next base: position 312,388,457 of record NC_056523.1, on the reverse strand, counting down.
TAGTGCAAAACTGAATGAGAACAGCTTTATTTTTGCACTATTCTTTTTGAAACACCCTGTAAATATGTATAAATTTAAATAACTCTCAAATTTAAATGCTTGTGTATTTGAATACTGTTCTTCAGGTCATCAATACATTAAGTTATCAATATTGATGCCATTTACAGTATCTGTGCTTGTATTGTGTGCTTGCGGTGTGGTGCAGTGGTCTGAGCATTGGACTCCAACTTTGGAGACCAGGGTTTGAATCCCTGTTTGGTCATAGAAATCCAAGGAAGGCAAATACAAACCCCCTCTGAACAAATCTGGCCAAGAAAATGCTGTGATAAAATCCTGCCTTAGGTTTGCCATAAGTCAAAAATGATTTGAAATCACACAACAGCATGAGACCATGAGTAGTAAGATCTACCACTCATTATTATTTTTATTTTTTAAAAAATATAATTTCCCCCTCATTATTTATTACAGTAATAGATTCAGTTTAAATAATAAGAATATGGTGGTCTCATGGTAGGTAGTAGATAAGTGCATCTATTTGGGCTTGAGAATGCCCTTGCTATTGGAGTTTTAACGCCTCACTACCCTATATTAAAGGCATAGCTGATAACTGGCCATGAAAGAGAAACGTCCAGGGTACATTTAGCAAGGAAAAAGATGTCGTTTTGCTGCTCCTAGAACCAGTGAGTCTAGTCAGAAGCAAGGCACAGACCCAACTTTACTGCTTGCGGTGGGTAAGCTCTCTGAAGTTTCCCTCAAATTTTAAAATGAAAATGTATCTCCAGTTCTGAAAAAAGATGAAAAAGCCACAGTTGTGAAGGTGAAAGAAGAATATGCATGCTAGAAAGTACAAGTTTTAGTATGTTTTCTTCCCTACCCCCATCCTATTCTGACTGTGCAAGACTGAGAGAGAGATCCATAGCAGAATCTGAAAAGTGGAATGAATCTCATCAGATCTTGCAAACAGAAATGTATCACAGTTTATATATTAATAGTTGGACTTGACAAATGCTTACAAAATGAATGTCAACAACAATAAATGAAAGATGCTATGTTTAGGCAGGCAAAAAGTGAGATGTACAAATATAGGACAGTACATGTGAAAAGGATGTAGGGGTTTTGGTGTCCAGAAGAGTGTAAGCAAGACAGCAGAGTTTAGAGACTAAGGAGCTTACCACATAAGGAAAGAAAGCAGAAGTTCATCTGGATAGTAGTGCCTTTGTATGTTCCTTACTGTATGATGTTGTAGTTCCTCAGTTCTCTTCCCACATGAGATGGTCATAAAAGCAACTCTTTTATCAAACTGATTTTTCCAGAAACAAAAATGACTTGCTTTTATGATCGCTTCCTGTGGGAAGAGAACTGAAGAACTACAATGTCATGAAGTAAGGCAAGTAGAAAATTGCTACTATTTGACTGAACCGCCACTTTCTTTCCTTGTGTGATAAGCTCCCAAGCTTCATGAGAAATGGCTAAAAGAGGTGGGCATGTTTACCATGAAGAAAGAAGACTGACAGGTGACACATTTGACAATGAGACAGAAAGTAATTTCTTTTTGAGTTTTTTAAATAGTTTTTAAATATTTTAGCCATGGATTCCTGAATGGCAGTGGATTTGACTATATGTTCCAAATCTATTATATCTGATCAGACTTTTCGCCATTTTGTTCTAGTTTCCAAAGTACTGTTTAAAAAACAACAACTTTGCAGCCTAAAGAGTTGTGCAATAGTGATAAACTCATCTAGAAAGCACACAGATTCAGAAACTGAAAAGAACATTAAAGTTTACTGGGATGGAAATAGAATGTGATGTTAGCAGGTATCCTATTTAAAATTCTGGACTGGCAACCTAAAACTGACCATGTTTATGTCTTTTCTTATTATAGAGCAATCCATACAAAGGAAACTTTCTCTAAATTTGTTCACTATAGCTAAACTATTTTAAAAACTGCCCACGCTCTCTTTTTTGAGAGTAAACATGCTTTAATTCCTTGCGTGCTCCACTCACCACAACATTTGCAAAGTCCAATGATGGTTGTAATCTAGAGCATGCTAAAAAGAGCTGTTATGACATCCTATAACAAATTGCTGTCGAGTAAAGCAGTAAACATTTTTTACTCTTTTGTCGATAAGTACCATATGGTGGCCCAATCGTACGTTTTTTGTGGTCAGATAAGTATTTCCAAAGGTCCTTCTCAACAGCACGCAACAGAACAACAAGGAAAACTTTTACAAATATAATTTGTAACATAGTTGTCACTGATGGAAAAAATTAAGCTCAATGGTACAGCTGTATGTGCTGCTTCATTTGTTCTCTGAATATTGGGTTACAAATCCATACATGACTTCAACATTTTCTAAAATATGTGACAGCAATGTGTGCTGTTTATTTACTACAGGTGCCTGGCTGAAAGAGTGACAGCTGATCCTAGGTACAGAGTGTCTCCTTTTCCACAGCTCTCATATATTACCCATTTTTCATTTATTTTAGCACTTTTCTATTGCAAGCAACACTCACTATTCAGAATGCGAAACAGGTTTTAAAATCAATTAAGCAATTTCCACTAAAAAAAACCATCTCATCACACCAACATTACATTTTTTTGTCCTGCACTATGGATTTTTTTTAAAAGCACAGAGAAGATGTAAAGTAAAAGCCTGAGTTAGCCATACTAATTTGGGGATTGTGGAGACTATAGTCAAAACTTAACTATTAAAAGCTCTGGTGAATGTAATAAATGTATCTTTGAACATGTACATACCATGTCTGCAGGGAGTCTCAGTTAGGTTAGTCAGTTTGCTTTGTGTGCAGTGGTAAATTTACTGTATATCCTTGAAAATAAGTTGAGAATTTGTGCCCAAAAACTGATTCAAAAAACCTGATTTGACATATACATGGGTTAATATGGGGACAGCCAGGCTGAGGAGGAGAAGGAAGGGTGAGCACTCACCCCTCAAGCCTCTTGTCCAATCCAGCTGTCTTCCTAAGTTTTATCCTCCACTTATCCACAGAGGATATACAGGAGGTCGCCATATACTCAAGCATATACGGTCTGTGATACTTCAAAGCAAGGGAACATGCAGAATTTAGTGGTGATAGAAGAAACAATCTCAGTGTCTAAGGGCCACTGTTCAGTGAACTTTAGAAAAATACATCATCATAGAATTATAGAATTGGAAGGGGCTACAAGGGCCACCTAGTCTAACCGTTACCATGCAAGAATACAAAACTAAAACACTCCTGAAAGATTAGTAGTAGCAGTAGTAGTAGTATCCCACCTCTCCCTGTATTGGATCGAGGCAAGTAACACCAAACAAAAACAATAAAATCAAACATGAATTTCAATAGATAAAAGCCTAACAGGACATATTAGATCCTAGTTCCCCTATGTCCCTCCCACCCTAAAATACCATTAAAAAACAATTCCCAATAGAATGGCTAATAAAATAGATCAAGATCAAAGTCTAGTGGCTACAGCTAAACAAATGGAGAGTGAAAATTCTGAGGGGATCTGTTTGGGAAGGCCTGCTGGAAGAGATCCATTTTTATTGCCTTCTTAAAGGCCTCTAAAGATGTTAGATGGTGGATCTCATCCAGCAGGTCATGCCAGATTTTTGGAGCGGCAACAGAGAACGTCCTCTGGGAAGTCATCTTCAGTCTAGTTCTCTCTAACTGCAGTAGGTTCTTCCCAGAGGACCTGAGAGTGCGAGAAGGATTGTATGGGAGGAGGCGTTCCCTGAGGTAAACTGGGCCCAAGCCATGTAAGCTGGGCCCAATGCCCATCCAACCTCTGTTTAAAGGCCTCCAAAAATCCAGAATCCACCATCCTTCAAGGCAATATTTTCCACTGTAAACCTGCTCTTACACTAAAAAATTTCTTCCTAATGTTTAGGTGGAATCTCTTTTCTTGTAATTGGAATCCATTGGCTTGTGCTCTAGTATATGGAGCAGCAGAAAACAAGCTGGCTCCATCTTTTTTGCTTGTAAAGACAGTGTTCATCTCCCCATTCAGTCTTCTCTTCTCCAAGCTAAACACACCTCGCTCCCTAAGTCATTCCTCATAAAGCTCGGTTTCCATCCTTCATGTGTAGTTTTACAACACGGATGGGAATTATGGAGCGCTCCTCAATTATTCCACAACACTGGATATGCTGGCTTGGGCTGATGGGACTTGCAGTGTAACAACATCCAAAGGACTGCCAGATTTCCAACAATTTTATAGATATATGTAATCTCTAGCCAAAAAAAAATATGGAGAAAGGTCTCTGTAAACCCTACTCCAGGCCTTCCTAGCCAATACACCCTTTCTTTCATTGGATTCTCCATAAGACATATATCATCTGTTAAAAGTTAATGCTTCATTGGACATACTTGTAATGTTTTATCTCCCAGATAGTGGCTCAGCAACAACCATTTCCTTTTGTGTCAAGTTTTCTTCCCTCCCCCAAACCCCCTTGTCTCTGAAGAGGCCTTGCAACAGCAGGAGTTTGAATTCTCACATGGCTTTAATTCTTTTCTGAGGGAAGGTTGAGAAGTAATGCAAAATGTAGAGTATACTAGGAAGACAAAAATGTATGTACACATAAGAACCTGGCAAAAGGGAGAGGTGGTGTCATAAAGATGTGTTCAAGCTATAATCATCCATTGTTTTAGGGCAGGGATGGAAATCATGCATTTCTCCAGATGTTGTTGGACCACAACTCCCTGCATTCCTCACCACTGGCTATGCTGGCTAAGGGACGAAACAGATGGTGAAAAGAGCTGGCTTCCCTGTGGACTGGGGGCATAGTGTTCAGACAGCAGTACGCCCCCAGTCTGCCAGGAAGCCTCATGGCTGACTGCACATGTGGCTTATGCACGACATAAATAAATAATAAATCAATTTTGGCAGTGCACTGTTTACACAAGCTGCACCAAAGAAACACTGAAAAAACACCACTGCAGCAGCAAAGGCACCCTTTCCCTGGCAGAAAAAGGAGCAGCTTCTGCCACTCTTTTTTTGCGCCAGGAAAAGGCCAGGTTGGGGGCGTGGTGTGCAGTTGCCATGGCCCTAACCTCGTGAGCAAAGGGGCGGCCAGAAGCTGCTCCTTTGGGGTGGTCTGTTTTGCCCCTCAGATTACTGAAAATTACAAAACATCTGGTGGAATATTTGAGTCCCACCCCTGACTTTGAGGCTCTCCCATCTTTAAGCAAGGTGCTATTAAGGGATATATTTACTCTGGGCTAGGGCCCTACAAGGAGGACCACATCTGCATCTCTTAGTTCTAGGGTTGCCATCCCCAAGGGCCTCCAAACCGGGAAAAATGTAGGACATGGTTTTAAAAGACCTTTGTGTTTGTTTTTTTAATTTCCTTGCCAGGAATAAAAAAAAAAGGTCCACATTTTAAAACCTTGTCCAAGGCCTCCTGGGTGGGAGATCAGCGTCCCCAAGCACCCAGGAAGGCTTGGAGGACGCCCGCTTCCAGGGCCTCCCTGGGGCGGGAGACAGTGTCCCCCAAGCAGCAGCCGAGGAGAAGGGGGAGGAGGAGAAAAAGGAAAGGGAAGGAGAAAGAAGAAAAGGATGAGAAAGAAGAATAGGGAACAATAAAAAAGAGAGGAGGAGGAGGAAAGGGGAAGAACGAAAAAAGGGGAAGAAAAAGGAAGAGAAGGGGAAAGAGAAAGAAGGAAGGGGAAGAAAACAAAGAGGAAGGGAGGAGAAAAAGAGAAGAAGCAGAAGAAAAAATGGGAAGGGAAGAAGAGAGATAGCTTGCCGGCAAAGCTCTTTTCTGCCCTCGCCCGCCGCGGGCACCAAAGAGGAGACGCTCCTCCTCTTGAGCTCTGCTGCCATGGGAGAAGTGGAGCTGGAACAGCCCTGCCTCCTGCTAGCAGTCACGGCTGCCCTGCATCTCAGGGGAGGGCCGTCCAGGCCATTTGGCCAGCCAGCCTGAAGGCAGGAGCTCCTGCAAGACAGGCAGGGCCAGGCAAAGCGAGGCAGGCGGCGAAAAGGCTGCAGCAGCGAGCCACAGCACAATGGCGGCGGCTGCAGAACAGCCACGGTTGTTGCGGCAGCGGCGGCAACCAGCTCAACCTGGGGCAAAAGAGCCAAACCGGGCCGTACCGTGCAATTGGCCAAAAATCGGGTTGGTCACAGGCCCCAGGGGGTTTATGGCACCTACTTTTCTATCTTTGTAAATTCACGGGGGGTCCTGGAACCAAACCCCAACAATATCAAGGCCCCCTGTAAACCTTCAACAATAATTTGCACCATCCTTTGGCTATTCAGATCTCCAAATCTGTGTTTTATATACATGCATGTTTCAGGCTTTTCAGTGATGGCACTTAAATAGTGGAATTCTCTCCTGAATGAACTCTGCCTGTTGACTTCTTCGTTGTTTGGGTTGTTTTTGTTTATGTTTAGGAAGATGTAATGCAGTGCAACCATGGTTAACTGTTGCTATTTTCTATTTTATATACTAGCATTTGGCTTACATTTTCTAGAAACATCTTTTGAATCTGTTAAACATACTGCTAACCATTCTGAATTGTTTCATTCCATTACGTTTTATTTTTAGTGTAATTTGAAGACTAGTTGTAGATATTTGTTATAATTTTTTTTAATTAATTAACATATCCCATCTTTCCTCTCAGACAGAACCCAAGGCAGCTTACTTGGAAATGGAGAAGAGGTTCTAATAAGTTTCTTGTCACAAAAATATTAAATAAGTGACGTGCTATGCGAAAAAGGGAGTATACCCTGAAGGCACTCAGATTCCATCTGACCTTGGAAGCTAAGGCAGGGTCAGCCCTGGCTACTACTTGGGTGGGAGACTGATAAAATACAGGGCTTTTTCCAAGACAACAGCAAACCACCTCTGAGTATCCTGCCAAAGACGTTCATGTTATTGCTGTAGCCAAAGACACCTTGAACGATACATACACCAGAGGCCTGAAAAACAACAGTTGACAAATAATGAAAAATGTAGATAGAAAATACAGCAAAATATACAAACCAGTGCTTCACAAACGGATGCAAAAAGAAATAAATAAATTAGATATATAAGAGCATTAAAACCCTCCTAATTAGTTTTTTAAAGATTGTACTTATGGACCCTATGACTTCCTGGAAAGCAAGTGCTTGTCACATTGAGCGGGATTTCTTAATCTTTCACATGAATCCTTCAGAAATTCTAGCTTGGAATTAACGTTGTAAACCCCAAGCTCCAATTAAGCTTTTAAGTGGGCTTTATTACACTTTGATAGTGCCTACAATCCCACTATTAAAAACAACCAACAACCCTGGAAGATGCCATACGAAACATTTCAAAGTTTAGGTTCTGCTCAATAAAAAATGCCTTTGTTCTTTTTAACATCTTGCTCTCTGCAGGCACGTATAGCAAGGAACACAAAGGTGCCTCAGATCTGAAATCTAAGGATACCACTTTTTTTAAAGCAAATTGTTTCAAGCACCCACCATGTGATTGGTGCTAGGCATCTTGTTCTGACCTCAGAAGTGGCAACATGAGCTGTCTAGTGGATGACCATGGTAGATCAGCAGGATGCCTGTGCAGATAGCTGCCCCCTGAAGTAATGGAGGGCTAGATAATGAGAGAGATTGGGGCTGAGAGCCAGTGTGGGTAGTTGTTTGAGCATTGGCCTATTCTCTGGAGATGAGGGTTCAAATGGCAGTTCAGCCATGAAACCCACTGGTGATATTGGGCAAGTCACATTCTCTCAGGCTCAGAAGATGGCAATGGCAAACCTTCTCTGAACAAACCTTGCCAAGAAAACCCTGTGATAGGCTTTGCTTTAGGATTGCCATAGGTCAGAAACAACTTGAAGGCACCACACAAACAAGACAACAACAGGCTTAAACAAACACGACTGCTGCAGTCCTCTCCTAGCTTGTATTGTTGACCACATTCCTGATGTTGCTCAGTTTATACACATGCCCCATTGCATCGTGAAATGTTGGAGAAGCATGCAAGAGGTACTACTAACGTAGTGGATTGGATTCTAAATTGGTCTTCAATGATTTGAGAGCAATTCTACCTTCGCCACCTGTGATACTAAGTTCCAAGAATCCAAATGTCAGGAGCAGATTTAGGGGGAACTCGAAGCTCTAGAGGGAAATGGGAAACATGAACGAACAGAACTCTGTGCTATACATAGAAGAGAGCTAGGACTGAGACAAATTTGCACCATCTTGTTTTTTACACTGCTCATGGAATCAAACTGTGATGTTCTTTTTCCATATAGGATTAAATTCAACTAATCATGTGACCCCCTAACTCTTTCAGTTTTACAAGTAAATAATTTATCTTAATTAAATTATATCTGTGTTGATAAAAATAATGCCTATAAAAAAAAAGATCTTGTATAATTGGGCAAAGAGCACAGCAATATTGTGTGCGTGTTGCTTTTTTCACAAATCAAATCCTACACTAAAGACTACCCAAGTAGACATTTGTGGTTCTCTTAATTCTTGGACAATTTGTAAAGACTAACAATGCATGGCCATAGAATAACTCAAATGAATTATCAACTGACTAAAACAAAGGGACTGTGAAGCTGCCAGTGTATTCAGTGAGACTGCTTCGAGTAAAAAGCAGAGCCCAACACTATAACCCTCTCAATTTATTGAAAATCAAATTGAGAACTCATTCCTCATCTCTTGCTCAATCACAATCCATACACAAATTGCAGCCAGTTATTATATTCGATAATCCATTCTGTTTAGCAGAGCTGATCAAAAGTGCAAAAGCTGAGTACTTTTCAATTACCTGGCAAATTCCAATAATAAATAATAAATAAATATGTGGGCTTCCACATGCTGGCAGCCCCAAAGCAGTGTTTGAAAACGAATTGCTGACTATTTTCCTCTGTCGTTTTCTCCTCCCTATGACTGGAGTACTCCCCAGAAATACATGTGGTGCAGTCACTCACCGTCCATAACAACCACTTCTTCTGGAAAGCTGTGGCAAAACTGTTAGCCGTGCTTCTCCAAAGGAAGACGCAGATGTGTGGATTATTCTAAAAGGAATAACCAGATACTCCATTTCTTCCTTCTCATGCTGTTGTCTCGCGCATAGAAAGCAAAAGTCAGACCACTGGCCATATTTAACATCATCGCCTCTATCTATTATCTATCTATCTACATCTATCTATCTATCTAATCTATCTATCTATCTATCTATCTATCTTTCACCTAAAAAGCAAGGGAGTGTTCTAGCAAACTCTCCACAGGAAGGCCTCATGGTGCCTACATTATTGTTTTATTTTTGGTACAAAGTAAAGACATTTTTTATTCTCCCATCTATTTAAGACTCTGGAAGGGTTTTTTGTACCTTAGATTCCAGATAGGAGTCTTTCCAATGCATTTACTGAGGATGCCAGTGGGGTTGAACCTGGGATGTTTTCCATGCAAACCACATATGCTCTCTCCAAAAAAATACGCTGTACCACAGAGCTACAGCTCTCCTGGAAAATGAATACTTTATATATTCGACTATAACTCGACTTCATGTATAAATCAAGGGCAGGTTTTGGGGCCAAAATTACAGATTATACCCACGTATAAGTTGAGGGTAAAACTGAGGGGGCCTGTAACAAAGGATCTAAAGGATGAAGCAAAGGAAAACAGTGCCAAAGAAGTTACAAAATTCCAGCAGGGATAACTTTGTGCTCATACTAAATGGTTGATGGATGAGAGAATAGAGCGGGGTTGGTGCTTCCAGGACAGGTTACACTCTTGCCTTTCACAAGGGGTTGGTTCCTTTTTTTTAATAAGAATTAAAGTACAGTATTTATACTGACCAGTGGATAAGTCAATTCAGGGTTTTGGGGTCAATTTTTTGACTGAAATTTCTAGACTTATGCATGAGTATATACAGTAGTTTGCCATCTGCCTAACTTCTATTATTATTATTATTATTATTATTATTATTATTATTATTTCAAAACATAGAATCTTGGTTAAAACACACATAACCTCAGTTTTAAAGAATGTATAAAAATAATACAGATTCAAACATTAAATCCATAGTTTAACATTCATAATTTAAAAACCATCAGAATAGATCTGCTGGAAGAGACTGTCTTTCATGCAGTTTTAAATTCAGACAGCACATTCAAATCTGTCAAATTGCTTCCAACAGGTCCTTTTATAAGCCTTGAACCCACAGCCTCAGCATTAGCACCATGTTCTCATTAACTGAGCACACCCCATGGATACTGGGGAGGGGTGAATTAATGTGCATGCTTCAAACCACCAGTGACCACTTCTACTTGGGAAAATCAACTTTGGGAGTAGGTTTTGTGAAGGAGATAATCTGCAAGCAGAGGCGATATCAAACTTTTCTCCCTCCCACTGCTTTTCCACTGCAGCCCCAATTAATCTCATTTTCTCTTTCTCTGGTGCCTGCACAGTTACACATTTGTGTTTGTTTTTGCAAACATATTCAGGAAGGTAAAAACACCTGGGGCAGGATTTACAGCATGGCAAGATAAGTTGCAGGGCAAGGATAAAGCACATACATACAGCCCGCTACTATTAGTTTGGTTGCAAACTGACCTCTCCCATAGCTGTTCTCCTAAGAAGAAATGGCTAGTGAGGTATAGAAGTAATTTCTGTGAAAAGATTGTGAAACAAATACTTCAAATGCAAGTGCAGCTCCAAATTCCAAACATTTTCACCCTTTCAACAGCACACAGATCAGTTTTCAGAATTTAAACCAAGATCTATTTAAATCAAAAGAGATTCCACCTCAACATTAGGAGGAACTTCCTGACAGTAAGGGCTGTTCAACAGTGGAACAAACTCCCTCGGAGTGTGGTGGAGTCTCCTTCCTTAAAGGTCTTTAAACAGAGGCTGGATGACCATGTGTTGGGGATGCTTTGATTTGGATTTCCTGCATGGCAGGGGGTTGGACTGAATGGCCCTTGCAGTCTCTTCCAACTCTACGATTCTATGATTCTATCTACTGTACTCACAAAATAAAGCAAAAAATGACTTTTCTATCCTCTAGGTAATAAATGATTAAACCACAGTAACAATGCATCGCAAAAGAAGTAGATGAGAAACCAAAAACTCCACTGAAATAACTGAGTCTTGCATTGCAACTCTACATGTCTACACAAAAATTAATCTGTTCTGTTCTGTTTGGCTAATTCCTAGGTAAAGGTGTACAGAACTACAGCCTTAAAGTGCTTTTTGAAGAAAGAAAGACAATCCTTGATATGATTATCAAGTGGGAATGGAATCCACAGTTAACAAGTAACACCAGAAAAGGCACAAAGACCAAAATCAGAAGAGAAACTAAAGAGTATAAGAAGAAAAGCCACTGGACGGTAAAGAACAGAAGTAGGTCAGTGGTTCAATTTGAGAAAACAAAGGAAAATTAAGAGTTTAAGGCTCAGTTCACCTCAAGGTATACAATATAATCTTAACTGGATACAGAGGGGAAAAGTTAACACTAACATCATCTACAAAGAATTAAATGCCTATATTTCATATATGTACTTTTATGTATGCATAGATACATACACGCACACACATACTTACATACACTGCATTAAAGAGAAATCTGTTCTCTACAAGTTTAACTAAACATTGAGAGAAGGATCTCAAACTCTGAATTGAAAGACGACTGACCCTTTGCCTTTGGGATTACAAAGGGATTACTGTATAATGAAAGAGTTTTAACACTGTCTAGAGCCCATACAGAAACCACTACAAACAGCAGGTCAGTGGCTGAAAGAGCAATAAAGAATGAGTTACCTCTCCCTGTCTGCCAAAGGAGGGAGGTTCAGGAAGGAGGTAATTAACTAGGCATCTCTAGGAGATTGGCCAGTGCCTGTACATGAACCATGGCAAAAGAATTGTCAGACTCGCTGCTCTTCCAGTTGTGTGAAAATCAGAGAAAGATTTTGATTGGCACGCATGGGTTGCAGATCCAGCTAAGAATGGAGCACCAGAGCTCCCCAACAGAAAATACTCATTGCCATGTGTATAATAATGCTGTTAACATATTTATGTTGTAACGTTGCTTATAAACACAAGAAACTGCCAGGAAGTACCATTCAGACACTATGAAACCTCAGCAATAAAACCAACCATCCAACCAGCCAGTTAACTAAAAAACTGTCTTTTTTAGCAAGTGCTTGCTAAAACTGCTTACGTTTGTAAAATATAACTTTCCAAGCAGAACATTCCAAAGGAGAAAGGGGAGTCATTGCCTTCAAAAAGATTGCACAACTGGAGGGCCAATCATCCCAATCATTTTTTTTTAAATCTCTCTTTGTGTGAATCTGTGTTTGGATGTATGAGCCCACTTGTCCTTTGAAATCTGCTAGCAATAACCTCACTTGGGCTCCAAATTACCCACCCCAAAGCTGATTTTATTTAATGTCTTTCCTCAGCAACCTTTGGATCCCAGGAGATAACAGAACAATAGGAAAGGGAGTTGTGTGCCCTGACCTAGTTTCCATGGTACAGGAGACTGGTTGCATGACTTAAGGTTGGTTGATTACCTGATGTGTATGAAATATTAGAAGGGTAGCTGGCAAATCTCTTCCTTTCCTTTCCTTTATTGCCTAAATTGTTAGTATTCTGGGAAAACAAAAACACCTTATCTGCCGAGAATCTGGAGACAAGACGAGGGAGATTATTTAACACTAGGTTAGATGTTTTCCGCTAATCCAGAATGATTCCCTATAGGCAAAGGCATCACCAGGAGGGTGCAGGGGTGTGTAGACCACACCAAGTGACACCTCAGAGGAGGGGTCACACCTGGTCAGGCTCTTCTGCTGCTATGGGAGAGTGTGGTGCTGCTGCCAATGCCTGCTTCTTTTTCTCCACTGCCCTGGCTTTCTGGCCAGAAGGCAGGTGGCCAGGGATGGGGCAGGCAAGCGAGGCAACAGGAGGGAAGGGATGGAGGGAGGGTCGGGCAAGAAGTAGCCCTTTCTGGACACCTGCACTGATGACATCAACCCAAGTGATGCCTCTGTCTACAGGCTCAAGCAGGGGATGTTCCCAGCTTTAACTAATCCTTGTACACTGAAGGCTCCAACAGTTGAGCCTAGGACCTTCTGAGCACCAAAGCACAAACTCTCTCGTTCACGTACAAGCCATCCACAACTTCATCAAGTTGTACAGCCTGACACTATGCTTCTTCAGGTCCTAGGGAGGGCTGAGCCAGAACTCAGAAGTTAATATTTGGATTGCAACTCACACAATCCACCATCCCACAAAGTGAATTTTTCACATTGTGGTGTGGAAATGGATGGGAGACCTTAGGACACCACATAGTATTCCAACGTTTTTTGAAAGAAGGGTACAGGTAATAAGATTGTCTCATCCTCCAGATATTGTATGGTATTCTAGCACCACTAGTCAGCATAGCCAATGGTAAGGAATGAGGAAGAACGGTGGGAGCTGCAGTCTAACAATCTCTAGGGGCCACACTTGCCCACTCCTGGTATAGATATACACTTACATGAAATGATGACATTAAATCTCTCACACAATTTAGATTTGTAAAAGAGAGTTCGAAAACTATCATACAGAAGCAAATCTGGATTTACCACTGAGAGCATATGGAAAGGGTGATTATGACCACCACAGTTCCTTAACAAATGTTCTTACAATATACACATTAGCTGTGTTCACACATTATATTTTTAGGTGTACAGTCACCCCTCCTTTTTCGCGGGGATCTGTTCCAGACCCTCTCACGAAAATGGAGTTTTGCTTACATTCAAGCCCCATTGGCTTGAATATAGGTGCGAGGGGCATGGGGGCATGTATGTGCGCATCACAGGCATGCGCCCCATTCATTCTCCCTCTGTTCGTCCCTTGCACATAAGTGGGGGATGTGAGTCCAAAGACCGCGAGAATGGAGGGAGGACTGTATACTCAAAATTATCTAGAAGTACACTGAATACACAGTAGCCAATATCCCACCTCATGAATGTGCAGCATAAATCTACTCTCACATAGTTAAATGGTGGCTCTGCTATACAACTCTACTGCTGAATAAAAACAATTGTACAGCTTTAGTTTTTTGAGAGTTTTTTGGGCTATGTGGATGTGTTCTGGAAGAATTTATTCTTGACATTTCACCTGCGTCTTGGCTGGCGCAACTTCAGAGAAAATGCCAGCCACAGATGCAGGTGAAATGTCAGGAATAAATTCTTCCAGAACTTATCCACATAGCCTGAAAAACCCACAAAAAAACTATGGATGTCGGATGTGAAAGCATATGAAATAGTTACACTTGCAAAGCTCCACTTAAGAAACTGTGAATTATGGACTTTATAACATGAAGACTCCTCTCCCACTAGAAATACTATGTAATTGGGATTGCTCTAATTTCTGTCACATCTAAAAAATTTCTGGGACTACAGCATTGCTGTTATCGTGTGGCTTGCAGCCATTTCTGATTTATGGTGACCTATCATTGAGTTTTCTTGGCCAGTTTCTTCAGAGGGGGTTTGCCTCTGCCATCCTCTGAGGCTCGGCCAAGGTAACCCAACAGTTTCCATGGCCGACCTGGGATTCGAACCCTGGTCGCCCAATGTCCTAGTCCAATGCTGAAACCACTACATCATGCTGGCTCTCCCCTACAGCATTAGTATGCACAAAAAGCTTATCACACACTGCCAAGACATTATCCCTGCCCCTTTTGGCACACACACAGATTACCCCCACTGAAACATAAATAAAATATAAATGAAGTCTTACATTTAAAAACATTTTTTTTTCCTTTTGTGAGCACTTTCTGATTTGTTAGATCAAACTAAGTGCTGGCGAATGGAAGCAAGCTGAAAGCAACTACTGTACTGATCTATCGATATGATCTATCTGCCAGTGCCTAATCTGTTAATTTTATATACATTTGTAGCTCCATATTTGCTAGAGTTAGGGTCAAAAGACCCCCATGAATATGGAAAAACCACAAATAACAAAAACACCATATTTTTACCTGAGAGGACACCTCTCTAGGAATCTCTAGGTCCTCCAGTGCAATTCTGTGGTCAATGTCCAACAGACACTGACCATAGAACTGCACTGGAGAAATTACAAATGTCTAGAAGAGTATTCCCTCTAGGAATCTCTAGGTCTTTCAGTGCAACTTTTAGTTAAAGTTGACCATAGAGTTGCACTGTAGAACATATGAATCAAATCCGCAAATATCAAAGCTGCAAAGTAGTCTGAAGATAGGAAAAAACAAGAAAGATGCTGACAGTTAATTCAATATGTGTTTGCTTAAACTGTATGTCTGTTTCACACTTATATTTCTAAGCTTGTATGCATGTGAGAGAGGGCGGGGAGGGAGACAGACAGATAGATTCTGAAACAGGGCTGGAAAAAAAGGGTGGGGGAGTGCAATGAGCAAAGTTTTGGTTTCTCTTCTTTTCTCCTTCACACCTTATCAATGGAGGACTAAGCCACACCCAAAGCACCCAAAGCCCACTGACCACCCCTTTACTACCGAACATCAGCATTAAAGCAGAACTGAACTATCACATTATAAAGTGAACCACAATGGTAGAGATCATAAATGGAGTTTTTGTGTTAATGAAAAGAAATGACTTCCAAATGGTCTGTCATTGGGAGAAGAATGAAGAAGGCCAACATCATATGATAATCCTCAGCCAAAGACGCAATTATCCTGCTCCAATTATAATATACTGCCTTACTATGATTTATCATTCAGTGAATTGGACTGGATGGCCCTTGTGGTCTCTCCCAGCTCTATGATTCTATGATTAAATCCTGAATGTAGACATTACACCAAAAGTGTACAACGAAATGCCCAAAGGAACCTGAATATGTAAGAACACCAACAGGATGCCAGCCAGATGAGAGACTATAAAAATCTATTCTGTTGCCTTACTTTGTACAGGGTCTTAACAAAATATTTTTGGCAAAAAAATAGTTTAATAACTGTGGCATTACAAAGAAATGTAATGTGACTGACATAAACAGAATTAAACAATGTTGCAAGTCCATTTTCATTCTGACATTTTTCAGTACACACTTTGAAAGTGTTATTTAATCATACACATTGTTTTTAAAACCTCCTCCCACAATGATGTGAGTGATTTTCAACCATTACCTATTAAAAAACTCTTCATCTGCTTTCCATTTGGCAAAATGGATTTTTTTTTTAAAAATAAATAAATAAATTAAAGGGGATTCTATATAATCATGCAAATACCATTGTTTGGGCCTGGAACTATTGTACTGCACATTAAGCAACTATCAAAAGCACTACTTCTTATAAACACTACAATTACATCATAAATTCATCCAGTTTCTCCATTTGCACAACAAAACGTTCCCCCCTGAATCTTAACCTTATGCCCTGTAATATCAGAAGACTCAAGTAACGTAAATTCCCCCTCTGCATACTTGACATATCAAACACCTCTACTCCAATTATTTCTTCCTTTGATATACTGATTAATATTGCAGATGGGGCGCTATTCTGTTGCAAAAGAGAACTGATAATAATCTCATTTATTAGGATGTGTTAATGGTTGTCTGCATAGGTGAAAAATATCATTTCCAGTTCTGTTGGAACATATGACATACAACCAGTTTCACAGGGAAAATGCTTACATGAGGCATTAATACGAATTTTAAAAGCTCACTTTGTTACTCCTCAGTTTTATTTTTAAAAGAACTGGATTTTTTAACACATGTGTCAGGATCAGGATTGTATTGCAGTGGATGGGCTCACTGGAGGGTTGGACTAGTCTAGCAAACTTGGTATGTGCCACCATTTTAAAAAACGTTCAGGGCAAATGCTACCAGATCTTCTGAAATGGAGGCATATTTAATACAGCTGGGCCTTCGTATCTGCAGGCAATCCATTCTGGACCCCCTGCAGATACAAAAAAAGTGGGACCTCAAGACCCATTGTCCCTAATGACTTTGTGATATGCATGCGCTGCATGCATGCACCACCATTGAGGGAAATGGGGCTTGCCATCCATGGATGCTCAGATCCACAGATAGCAAGCCTGCGGATGGTGAGGTCCCACTTATTTTATAATCTATATTTTTACATGTAGTTGTCCCTCCACATTTGCAGGGATTGGGGCATGTGCTATGTGTGCTCTCCATATGTCATTTATCATTTGCTAGCTTGCTCACTCGGGTGGGAAAGGAAGAAGGGGGGGGGGTTTCCACAATCTACCATTCACTCCATGAGATCTGATAAATTGTAAGGAATAAAGCTGCCCATCTCCTTCACTGATTTTGCCATCAACCTTGGTTGCTGCCAACCCCTCTGCAGCTGAGCCATCCCATGAGATCAACAGTGAACGGGTAGATCAGGCTGTTTGACTTCTGAGCAACTTTGCCAGTGGGGCTCTGCTGTGGAGGGGTGTGTGTGTGTTAGGAACTCCATTACCAGCAATCGCAGCAAAGGGGATGCATGTGAGTGTGTCCATCAGGAGACATTAGAAACAAATTTTAAAAATAAGTCAACAGATAGGGTGGGGGAGACATTTAGATTTCTCTCACTTACTCATGATCACTCGCTGGGATGCAAAGAGGGGAGGAGGATTGGATGAGGAAGGCAACCAATTAGAATGCAAGCTATTGGTTGATAGGTTTTGACACACTAGGAAGGGGGGAAAACAGATCCCTTTTTTACCAATTTGAAGTTGGGCATAGGAAATGTGTGACAGTCAGTACAATTTGAGTCCAGTTTATTTCAAGCAGGTGTGGCACTAACAGGGTCATTGTGGACCAGGGCAAGGTAAGGTAAAGCTGTTTTTGATTGTTTTTTGTTCAGTGTAGACAACCCTCCACTTTCCTTTTTGCTCCAGTTATAAAACCCCAAAAAAAGATAAAAAGCACCCCCCCCCCCAAAAAAAAAAATCCATAACAACAATACAGCAATACAGCAGCAAGGGAAAAAGGCATATCACAGGGAAGTGCAGAGAAGAAGGAAAACAAAATTAAATTATTATTCATTGTTGCTTATCATGATTCAGTCTTGACAGGAAAGGGTTCATGCTATAGTGTTCCACAGTCAAGGTGTATGGACAGTGAGCTAGATGAGCCAGTGGGTCAATGTATAGACTCAGCCAAATGAGGAATCAAAAGGCAGCTTGAGATGTAACAGCAGATAATGAGCTAGAAGGCACCAAAGTGTACTGAGATCATGGAAAGGCAAGCAAAAGAACCTGGAAAGGAATAAAGAAGGAAACACGATGCAAGGGAGAGGGAGGAATAATGGGTGTAAAAGAGAAAAGACAGAGCAGGAATAAGAAGTGTGTGGGGGGCAATGTTAACAAGAAATGGGAGGACAGACAGCAGAAAAGAGAATAGAGAGGGACACAAATCAAAGAGAAGGATGACAAGTATTGAATATACTCAGATGAATCTTGGATTCCCAGCTAAATTGGCTTGATTTAGGGTGCAGCCACACTGCAGAATCAAAGCATTTTGACAACATTTTAAGTGCCTCACCAAATATAAGTCCCAGGATTCCACAGGACAGAATCATGTCCGTTAAAGTGGTGTCAAACTGCTTTAATTCAGATTCAGGAAATAGTCAAACTGAGGCAGGGTACATCTGCAGCAGCATACTGAATCTGAACAATACTGAAGATTTTATAGCAATTTGTGGGGATGGAGGGCAGTATGCCTTATTTTCCTTAAAATAAAATTCCATAGGTCCATTGTGCTTCTTCCTTTGACAGTACTGTACTACAGTACTTAAGCAATTATATATCTATATCAGATTAAAATTATTATTTGTCTGTTGTTTTTAACTCATACATTAATTAAGGATTCACACAACATCCCAATGCACACTGATACATTCATATATCACAGTGTTATATTTTGGACTCTGAACTGACAAATGTGTGAAATTTCTTACTTAGATTTTCCTGATCATGATACAGCTGGATTTGGACACACATTTATCTCCAAATTCTATCTTCTTTTAGATATACAGTACCTGTTTCAAGACTTTTTCTTTTCTTTTCTTTTCTTTTGTTATTACCATTAATATTTTGCTTACAATATAATTCTGTAGAGTTAGTACTGTACTGCTCTATAAGAAATTGCATGATATTCCAAGTTTTACTAAGGGTAGTATGCTTAGAAAAATCTAGTGTGGGATAGCAGTGTGAGTATTAGATCGTCCATCCCTTTATTTATATCCTACCTTTTTTTCTAGGCTGGGACTCAAGGCAGTTTACAAAATGCAGAGAATACAATAAAACACAAATAGTTAAATATACAAAATGAAGATTAATATAATATTAAATAACAACATTGAAAGAAATTAAAATCTTACTTTAAAACACATTAAAAGCAGTACAGCGCCATAAATCCCCACTCAACCAAAGAATCCCACTGGCTGACCTTGGATAAATCATACTCTCTCAGTTTTAAAGGCAAAGGAAAACCTATTCTGGATAGATCTTGCAGAGAAAATCCTACAGTAAGGTCACCATATGTCAGTCAACTTGAAAGCATATAATAACAACAAACATACTTAAAGGTTCAAAATACACTGCAGAGAAACAAGTATGAAAAAATAAACATTTTTTTAAAAAACATTGGCGTATATTTTTGGAGTTTAAGTAGTTCCACAGTTGTTTAACTTGTTAAAGGTTTAGCAATCCAAAGTGAATGCTGAACATCAGCATAAACTAAAGCCATTTCACACAGCTTAGGTTGTTATAAACTAGTGGTTCTCAGTCTGGAGGCTCCAGATGTTGCTAGACTTCAGCGGCCAAAATCCCTGACCATTTGCAACAGGGACTGCACTTTCTGGGAGATGAAATCCAGCAACATCTGTAGCCTTTGTGGCAGTAGTAAGATTTATTCGGTCATTGACCAGTATACAAAATAACTTGATAAAATAATAATTGCAAAATACAATTATTAATTATTGTTAAAAACAATTTCAGATACAAATTCAATGTCATGTTATACACATATCAGTTTTCACCAACCAATTGGGAGAGTATTTTACATACGATGTAACAAAATATTGCTACATTGTGAACATCACTTGGTTTCTGATTGTCCATAAGATAACGTAAATAGAAAGTGTCAGTATGTCCAGGGAGCCTTTGTGGTTGAGAACTACTGCTGTAGACAGACAATAGCCTGGTGCCAATGTACATATCTCAGCTCATTACGATATCCATGAAACTTGTGCCAGGATGTCCAAGAGTCCTCTTCATTTCTCCCTTCTCCACTCTCTGTAACTGAAAATTTTCTGGGCTAATGGATGGAATCATCTTTGTGTCACACACAAATATAAAACTCCTTTATACATGCAATTGTACTTTTTTGGCTGTTGCACAATGGATTGGAGTTCTGCAAGTGTAATCAATTCACATGCAGTTGTGTATTCTTGTGTGGTGCATAACTAATAGTCAGTGCCTTCAATGTACTACTTGGTTCAATGTACTACTTGGATTGTGGAAATGCCCACTCTGCATTCCCTATTGCTCAGTGGGAAAATAAGCAAGCATGGTAGCAGACATGTAACTGGTTCAACAACATTCAACTTAAGTGTAGTGTAACACAACCACTGTTAACTATGTGAGTGTAGATTTACAGTATGCAAAGTTGATGTAGGACTGCAGCCTACAGTTACTAGGATGGGGGAGGGAAACAGGAGCTAAAATAATCTCTAAATTGTAATGTCAGATACTGATTTCTCATTCTTATAAACCAGTTCAGATCTAATGGGAAACTAGTGTTAATAAGTCCAGAAAGCATTTAGTTCTGGACCACTGGGAATGCAAGAGAGAGCAGGAAGTGTGAGTACGGAGGATATAGATACAAGACTGAGAGAGAACTTGGCATAATAAGACAGCCAATAGTTTGTGCCAGCAGTTCAAACCAACAGAAAAGTCTATCGAACATGTATATAAAAAGTGGGAAGTGGTGTGGCTGTATACATCTGAACGATTTCTCTTTCAACCTCTTCCACCCAACAACTATAATTAGAAATTATTGTATTTCCTTAGTTTAGCGGGTAATTTCACAACTGGGAAGACAAAATAACAGACTTTATTTGATTAATTGTTGGTGGAGTTTTTTGTTTTTTGAAGTTTTGCTGGCTAAGTTACTCATTCCATGGAGTGGAGGTCGAAAAGGGAAAATGTTTTTTCCATTGTCCACACTGCCAGTTGGCAATCTAGGATTTCTGCTACAAGAAGAAAGAAGATGAGAGCAGACTGTGTTAATCGCATGATCATAATAACCTTCTAAAGAATGCACAGGCCATCTGGACTTTTTTTAAAAAATTGCTTTAAGAGCACAATTTCACAATGAACAAATAAGGAAACATGTAAACTAAGTGTAAAACAGGCTCCACCTTTCAATTGCACAAGAATGAACTTTAGGATGGCCATTGAAAGAATACAGGTATAATCGCTTGCAGAGGGGTTTCTTGGAAGTGTTCCCTTTGCTTACTTGGAATGGGGAGGGGCATTGTGGGAGAAGATGAAACTGTAATCTTGTGGTCATTCATTGGCATCACTTGGAGGTTCAGGGGGTGCAGACCACATCAGGTGACATCATAAGAGGGGGTGACATTGGGCAGCAGCAATGCATCTCAAGTCTCCTCTCCCAGTAAGAAAGGAGAGATTCTTCTTGGTATGCCACTCCTCTTTGGGGGAGGGGGACAGGAGTGAAGTTGCAGAACTTTCTCTATGCTCTCCTTTCCTGCAGCCTCCCCTTCCTGAACTGGTGGACATCCTTCCTCCATTTTACTCTGAGGTTACTATGACATCCCCTTTCTTTGATTGTGGAGATCTTTTGTAATTAAAAAAACAGTTCTTGCTCCGGGGATGTGTCCTGTCTTTGTTGTTTCGGCTAGGGGGACGGTGGCAGCAGGATGCTGGTTTCCCAGGGTGAGACTCTCCTCCCTATCCATACCTTCATGGGAGTAACACCATGAGTTACAGCACTGGATGACACCAATCCTAGTGATGCCACTAAGGTCATTGGAAGTATTGTTTTCCTTTGCCTTCTCAGAAAGGATAATGAAAACAATGCAGAAACTAGAATCTTGGCGCTTTGGTGTAGCTGTAAGGGACTTCCTCTGCCTGCTTCAGTAGGAGGAATAAGCAACCGGAAGGGAAGGGGTTTCTTAGCCTGAAAATGTTAGGCTCTGTTGTACAGTCAGGCCTTCTTATATACTGATTTTTTATACACGGATTCAAGCATACATGGTTTGAAAATGTTCAAAAAAAGTATAAATTTCAAATATCAAACCTTGATTTTCCATTTTTTATAAGGGACACCATTTTGCTGTCATTATATTTAATGGAACTTGAGCATACACAGATTTTGTTATACATGGGGGATCTTAGAACCAAACCCCAGCGTATAACAAGGGTCCACTGTATTACACTTTAAACCTCTTTAGAATTGGGGGCTGGTTGAGTACATTTACTAAATGTTTTTACTTCTGTCCATCCCTCTTGTCTAATGATTCCCTATGAAACTGGTTCTCCCCATTTAAGTAAGTCTCAATTTACATTCTGAGTCCAGAAATGCAACCATGACATACATCAAAACTTGCCTGGATAAGTCTAAGCTGCACATTAGGCCAGCAGTATGATGCTGCAGCAAAGAAGGTAAATGTTATCTTAGCCTAAATTAATACAAGTATAGTTTTCAGGGTGAAGAAATTAATAGCCCCACTGTATTCTGTGCTGGTCAGGCCTCATCCAAAATTCTGCACTCAGTTCTGGGTGGCTCATTTTAAGAAGAATGTAGACAAGTTGGAGTGAGTTCAAGAATTGTAAGAGGTATGGAAAAAAAAACCTATGAGGAGAGGTTGAAGGAAGCTGGGCATGGTCAGCTTGGTGAAGAGAAGACTGAAGGCTGACATGACTGTACTCTTTAAATGCCTCAAGGGCTGCCACAGAAAGATGGTGCAGGCTTGTTCTATGCTGTCTAAGATGGTAAAACTAGGTCTAATGGGTTTAGGTTATAGGAGGGCTGAACATTTATATTTCAACTGAACATTAGAAGGAACTTCCTGACAGTGAGAGCACTTCAGCAATGGAACCAATTCCCGAAAGAGGTGATGAAGTCTCCCACTATGAATGTCTTCAAAAAGAAGCTGGACAGCTACCTCTTGGGGATGCTGTAGCTGGAGATCATGTGTACAGCAGGAGGTTGGACCCGATGAGCCATAGGACCCCTTCCAACTCTGTGATCTGGTTCTATTTATGGGGTCATCATAAATTAGCTGAGAACTTGAATGAATGTGTGTGCGTGTGTGCATGCGTGCACACACACAGTGCTACATACTGCAATTATGGGGCATAGGAGGCCCTCCAGATATTACTGGATTGCCTCAAGCCTTACTACTGCAATTGCACCACTGATTGCCCTGTCCCTCACCATGGGTTGCACTGGCTATAGCTGATGGGAATGGCAGTCCAGCAATATCTAGAGAGCCACATCTTCCCCATATTCAACAAACTGTCTCAAAACATGAGGATTCTGTCTAATTAAATAAAGGAGTTTCAATTAGAAGAGGGAACAGGATAAGCTTTGGGTGCCTCACTTTGAAAAAAAGCAAAGAAAATAGGATGCTCAGCCATCAGGATGAATAGATTAATAGCACCTCTCTCTCTCCCACACACACACACACACATTCACATATTTGGAATGGACCAACTACTCTCTTCACCGAAAAAACCCAGAACCACTGAAGCCTCAGCTTAAACCAAGCCTGTTTAAATGCAGCACAGTTGTCTGGGCTTACTCTCATCCTTGTTTACTCTGTATATATTTGAATTTGGGAGGAAAGAAAGAAGGGAGAGTTAATTTTCCATTAAGCAGCAAGACTACACTCAACAGAAAATATTCCAAGATTACACAATTTTGTTCACATTTTTCTAAGAGAGATAAAAACCAGATGCATCTATTGATTCAGCCCCAAATACTCTCCACTTATAACAGCAGAAGTCCCCCCACGTTTCTTTCATTTCCACTTCTTCAGTTTTAGAACTGAGCCATGGAGGAATGGGGGGAAATGATAAAGTGTAAAGCTCTTTATAGTGCATTGGTAATTTTCACTAGAAACTCTGACTGAGGTATCATCTACATGACACAGCTTGAAAATGTTACTTTTTGGAGTGCAGCAACCAGTATCCCCAGCCAACATGGCCATATGAACCATGGAGCACTGAGTGCAAGGTATTCATCTCTGTTTAGTCATGCAACTGACTAAACAGCTTTTGGCATGATTAGCCTAACCCATGCCACAAAACACCTGTGGGATTGGATCAGGGTAATGTCTATGGCTTCTTGGAAGAAAGAATAAAATAAGCATGCTTCTTATAAACTGTTTATGTTTAGTCTGGAGAAGACAAGGTTAAGAGGTGATATGACAGCCCTGTTTAAATATTTGAAAGGATGTCATATTGAAGATGGAACAAGTTTGTTTTCTACAGCTCCAGAGAATAGGACTTGGAGCAGTGGATTCAAACTACAGGAAAAGAGATTCCACCTGAATGTTAGGAAGCCCTGGTTATACAGTGGTTATGACCTATAAAGCCCTATATGGCTTGGGTCCGAGTTACTTGCAGGACCGCCTCTCCCCATACAATCCGCCCCACACCCTTAGAACATCAGGCAAGAATCTATTGGAAACTATGAATCCCAAATATGCTTCCACTTCACAAAGAGCCTTTTCCATAGATTGTGGAACAGCCTTCCTGAGGACATCCGATTGGCGCCCTCATTAGAGATATTCAGGAAAGCAGTGAAAACCAAACTATTCAGCCAAGCATACCCAGATATGTGATAAGATAATGACTGACATGGCCCTGAATGAGATGCTGCTTATTTGCCGATTGTATTGTATTTTATATTGTAGTGTGTACTGTATGGTTATCTTTTAACCAGTAATTAATATGTTGGATCTAATTGTTATATTGGTTAGAGAATTTTAATTATATGTATGGTGATTTTTTAGTCTGTAACCCTGCTTCGATCCAATTGGGAGAGGCGGGAAACAACAACAACAACAAAAGCTGGTACTGCAGCCACAACATTGTGAGTTTGATCCCAGAGGGCTTCAGGTTGACTCAGCCTTCCATCCTTTTGTAGGTTGGTAAAATGAATACCCAGCTTGTCTGGGACAATTGGCTTACACACTGTAAACAGCTCAGAGACTGCTTAGTTCACTACAAAGAGGTATAGAAATGTATATGTTATTGCTATTGCTAGGAAGAACTTCCTGACAGTTCCACAGTAGAATACGCTGCCTCTGAATATGGTGGCGTCTTCTTCCTTGAAGGTTTTTAAACAGAGGCTGGAAGGATGGGCTTCTGTTTGGGGTGTTTTGTTTCTGTGTTCCTGCATGGTAGTGGTTGGACATGACGTCCCTTGAGGTCTCTTCCAACTCTATGATTCTACTAAATTAGCTGC
This sequence comes from Sceloporus undulatus, assembly GCF_019175285.1. Taxonomy (NCBI): domain Eukaryota; kingdom Metazoa; phylum Chordata; class Lepidosauria; order Squamata; family Phrynosomatidae; genus Sceloporus; species Sceloporus undulatus. The sequence continues at coordinate 312,363,034 of NC_056523.1, read as the reverse complement.
ATGTTCTTCTGACAAGAGTTTATGATGGTTACGAAAGCACTGCATTCTCCAAAATGCAGATAGTGGCCAAAAGGCACATGATGAAGACTAATATCACTGCTGAAACTAAGCAGACATTCCACTGTTACTGGCTTAGATGGAAAACTGCTTGGAATCATAGGCAAATTGTTCTGAACTCTCTGGAGAAAGAACAGGGTATCAGTGGAATAAACAAGTAATTAAAACAGTCATGCTGTCCTCCAGAAGCCAAGCAGAATTCAAAAAAGGTATGCATAATTGTTGCTGAGTCAACTGGAGCAAATTAAGATTTCACTATGGGAGGGGGTGGACTATTTTCCTTTAATTTACCTCCCTTGCCTGAGCTTCTGTGTTAAAAGATACACACACACAAACACACATATATGCATTTATGACAAAGGGCAGCCAAAGGAATGTACCAGATAATCCTCACTTGCGAACTACCTCCTGCCAAAACCTTACTCATATTTATTTTCTCCCAATCCCTGGGGGATGAATTCTCAGATAAGACAAGTCTAAAAACAAAACAAAAAAGAATGTTATAAAATTAGAGCCAAGGATATAGTTGTGGGATGCTTCTATGGGAAAGTGCAGTTCCAATATATCAAGAACAACACACATGCTTTTTAAAAAAAAATCCAGTCTTATTAACAATACAAGAAAAATAAGAAAGGTGTGATTTAAAGAAAATAAAAACAAACTTGTACACTCATCCCTCCATATTTGCGGATTTGATATTTGCGGATTTGATTATTCACAGGTTTGATTAATATGTTCTCCCTAGGAATATCCAACTCCTCCAACTCTATGGTCAACTTTCACTAAAGGTTGCACAGAAAGACCTAGAGATTCCTAGAGAAAATACTCTACTAGGCCTTTGTAGCTCCTCCAGTGCAGTTCTATGGCCAGTGTCTGTTGGACCTTGGACACAGAGTTGCACTGGACGACCTAGAGATTCCTAGAGAGGTGTCCTCTAAGGTAAAAATGTGGTGTTTTTGTTAGTTGCATTTTTTCCATATTCATGGGGGATCTTGTGCCCCTAAACCTAGTAAATATGGAGGGACAAGTGTATATGCTTTCAAAAAATGAAAGCAATGAATACTAATTATACAGAAAGAAGGGAAAATGTAGATTATAAATATTTCATTTCCAGCAAATGTGAAATAAGAGATAAAATGTAATTTTTAGTGGACCCTCTGTTGGTTAGGCATAAATTTGATGAGACCACAATAAATTAATTATTTCAATAAATTTCCATAAATTTCATTAATTAATATTGTTACTTGCACAGCACCTTAAAAAACCCGAAGTGCTCTGCAAAACACATAAAATAACAGGACAAGTCCAAAGAGCTTACAATTTATTTTTGAAAAGAAAGTGACAAAAATAAAATTGTTACTTCAAGTTAACAAACTCTCCACATAATAAAAGGTATGTCACAGTAAGTGTGCAACAATAAATGTATGTGAAGGCAGGCTTATCTGTCACCTCTGATTACATGCTAAATCCCAGTACTACCATTGTTCTGCTTCTTCCAGTTTCACAGATGCTACTGACAGACGATAAACCTGGTCTTAATTAGGTGGCTTGGAACTACAGGTAAATGCATGATCCCATGGCTGCAGGTGACATACAGTAAACTCTTAAGAAACTGCTCTGAACCTCTCTGTTGTCTGAGCCAGTTGTTACAGTTAGATAATTCTTTACTCTAGAGTTAAATGGTTATTACAGTTAATGATTCAACAGTTCTTAAACTGAGTCCTTCATGAAATGAAACTATTCCTTCACAGTCTGGACTGAGATAGTGAAGAACCATAATTCCAATTTGGCCCAAAATGCAGCATTCCAATTTAGATGTGTGTGTGTGTATGAGAGAGAGAGAGAGAGAGAGAGAGAACTCTGTGAGACAGTATTTCCCAGCTGGTTTGCAAGCATCCATATGCGTGCAACTACTTTCTGAAATAAAGCAGGTGGTACCTAAAATTAAAATATTTTTGCACTCCTAAGTGTATTGCTTAATATTGAAATGTGATAACATTAAGAGACAGTGGCTGGGGGGGGGGGATTTATTGTTGTTAGCCGCCCTTGAGTCAACTTCAACTCATGCCGACCCTATGGATGAGATATTTCCAAGATTCCCTGTCCTCAACTTCCTTGCTCAGGTCTTGTAGGCTCAGCCCCATGGCCTCCCTGCTCAAGACTAACAATCTGATGTGTGGTCTTCCTCTTTTTCTACTGCCCTTTACCTTTTCCAGCATCATTGTCTTTTCTAATGGTTCTAAAATATGACAGTATGCCTTCTAAAGTATCCCCTTCTAATGATTCATGTGGCTAAAGTTTGACAGTCTCAGTTTAGTCATCCTGGTTTCCAGGGAGAATTCCATTTTGATCTATTCTATGATCCCTTTGTTTGTCTTCTTGGCCATCCACAGTATCTTGACCACTCTTCTCCAGCAACACATCTCATAAAATCTCAGTTGATTTTCCTTCTATTGGCTTTCTTCACTGTCCAACTCTCACATCTGTACATTGTGAGGGGAATACAGTTTTAGTGTTCAGAGTTCTATCTTTGCACTTTAGGATCTTGTCTAGTTCTTTCATAGCTGCACTTCCCATTCCTAGTCTCCTTCTGATATCTTGGCTGCAATCTCCATTCTGTTTTATATTTGATCCAAGGTATGGGAACTCTGACTATTTCAATTTTCTCATTAGCTTGGATGAATTCTTGTAGCTCTTCCATGGTCATTATTTTTGTTTTCTTAAAGTTCAGCATTAAGCCTATTTGGTGCTTTCTTTCTTGACCTGCTTCACTTATTGTTCCAGGTCCTTGTTAGTTTCTGCCAGTAATATCATATTGCCTGTGTATCTTAGATTGTTAATGTTCCTTCCACTGATCTTCACTTCTTCTGCCTCTGACTCTAAGCCTGCCATGCATACAACATTTTGTATGCATGGCGGTAAAAATGGATCTCTTCTGGCAGGCCTTCCGAAATTGGCCTCCTCGGAATGTTTGCTCTCCGGTTGGGAATTATTGTTTTTAATGCTATTTTAAGGTGGGAGGGAGACAGGGAATTGGATTTTATATGCTCTGCTTTGTTTTTTACTTGGGATTTACTATGTTCTATTTTTATTGTTCTTAAGTTTGTTGTTACCCGCCTCGATCCAAAATAGGGAGAGGTGGGATACAAATAAATATTTTATATTATTATTATTATTATTATTATTATCATCATCATTTTCTGCATACAAGTTGAATATACAGGATGATAGCATGCAATAGATAGTGTGATAGCCTGACCTCTTCACCAGTTGGGAACCATTCTGTTTCTCTGTATTCTGTTCTAATAGTCACCTCTTGTCCCTGAGTAGAGGTTACACATCAAGATGATCAAATATTGTGTCACTTCCATTACTCTAATTACAAACCATAACTTTTCATGATCTATGAATTCAAAGGCTTTGCTGTAGTCCAGTGGTTCCCAACCTTCCTAATGCCGTGACCCTTTAATACAGTTCCTCATATTGTGGTGACCCCCACCCATACAATTGTTTTTCATCACTACATGCAAATATGTGTTTTCCGATGGTCTTAGGCGACCCCTGTGAAAGGGTCGTTTGACCCCCAAAGGGATCCCAACCCACAGGTTGGGAACCACTGCTGTAGTCAATAAAGTACATGAATTCCCCCCCCCCTGGAATTCTCTGGTGCACTCTATTATCCAACCTATGTTTGCAATGTGAGCCTTAGTGCCTCTTTCTTTCCTAAAACCAGCTTGCACTTCTGGGATTTCTCACTCCATATACGGTTGTGTACACTAGTGTAATTTCTCCTCCTCCCCATCCATGCTTGCATGGCTTTACTGCATGCACATCAAAGGCAACAACCCATATTTTGAAACGACAGGTTCCTAGACCTTATTGTTAAATGTGAAACTGAATGGAGCTTTTTCAAGATTGGGACAAAAACAGTAAAGCTGATTTGTGAAATGGAGGTTAAATACTGAATGTTGACATCATTAGTTCATTAGCAGCCTGCTCCTGTGTATGTTTATTTTATTATTATGTTTATCAACAAGAAGAAAGTATTGCCAGATTTTCCCATCCCACCATATGCCTTGCATTGCTGTCATATGGCAATTCGTTGCATCCAGGGGCACTAATGTCCATGGTGTGCTGAATCCATGCCAAGTTTTAGTTCAAACTTTAAAGGAACTATCCTAGGTGATTAAATCCAAAGTAGGTTTAGAAATGTGGATGTCTCCTTTAAAGTTAAATAGTAAAACCAAGATAGTTGTTGTAATTTAAATACTAAAACCACCATGTTGCCACCTCCCACTGACCTTGGAGCCATGTGTGGGGGCAATTCAACTGCAGGATAAATCTAGCTATCACAGCCTTTGTTGTAGTGTTTTGGTGTGTGTGTGTGTGTGTGTGTGTGTGTGTGTGTTGTGGGGTTTTCGGGCTATGTGAACGTGTTCTGGAAGAGTTTATTCCTGACAATTCCGGCTGTGAAAGCCATCAACTTCACATTGTAGAAGGGGTATGGGGGAACGTGTAGGAAAGCGCTTGCTCAGCTGCACATGGATTGCAGTTTTACAGCTATACATGCCCAGAATAAAAAAGAGTATGTGTTGTCTTCTAAAGATGAATTACTAGTAAACACAAAGGTGAATCCAGTGCAAGAAACTGCCACATAAAAGTTCATTTAATAGGCAAGAAGAGCCAAAGTAAGTAAACCACTTACTCCCAGCAGTTAGCAGGGTGAAACCTCAATAAACAGAGTACTGATGACATACCAAAGTTGTGTACTGATGGTCACCAGAGATAGGTCATTCCATGACTAAGGATAATCCAAAACAGGTGACTGGAGTCCAATAATTGGATCAGTCTGCTGTCAGAGTCTGAGTGAGATTCTATGTCCTCCAGAACCCACAGCAAGATTCAATCAGAGAACTGGAGCCCAGGATTGTATGTGCTCCAGAATCACAGCAGATTAGATCAGTGCATTTGTTGCAGATGTTCCGAGCTGTACATTAACATGCCCAGTGGTCTAAGGAATAAAGATTCCTTTTTATATTCTAAGAGCGTTTGCTCTCCTTTCTGTGACTATATACATCTAGCTATCACAGCCTTTATTGTATTTGACTATATATCATTAATGCTAAACACGTTTCATAACACAAATATGCAATCACTTTCTTTGGTTTGTCTTGCTTGTTGGAAAAATTAATGAATGTCATCGAAATCTTTTAGCAAGTATGCTAAGTACCTTTGTTACGAGTCCCTCTCCATATTCAATGAGGATGAGCTTCCAGCTGCTCTAGCCTCCCCATTTGGCACACACCTAACTACAACTGCATCAGTGGTGTAATTAACCCAGGGCTGACAGGGTTGAAGTGCTGGGACTTTTAGATAAGTTCCAATCTATTCTGGTTTGCTTGTTCTGAGTGTATCTGCAATCCTCAAAGCAAAAGATGTGGGGTGGGGAGGAGTTGATCCTTCCCAATAGTAATACACTGCTGGAAGTTACTCCTCTTGCAAAAGATTTTGGGGTGGACTGGACCTGAAAGAGCAATTAATAACCAATAGCTTTACAAATGAACCATTCCTGGTGGTGATGAAAACTGCCTGGGATGATTTACTGATATTGATCAGCATAGTTGTTTGAATTTTTAGATTCCATTTTAAGGGTGTAATTGTCACAATGCATGCCAGCATTTCAGAATGCACCAGTAATGCATCATTAAATAGAATATAACTGGCCCTCCCTCTCCAAAGCAAGATTTCAGCTAAAGTTGTAACATATACACACAAATGATTTGGTCCATAAGAAGCCACATCACAATATGCCACATCAAAACACAGATCTTTGCATCCCATTGAGAAAATAGTCAACCGCCATGAGATTTTTCATTATTTGAAGTTTTTAGCAAAAAAAATGCATAGAAAATAATTTTTTGGTTCAGAAAACAGTGCACATTGCACAAAAATACAGTGTTTATATGTGCAAAAACTGTAGTTTTGAACAAAGAACTAGACTTTTTATACAAGTGGGGGGGTTGGGGCAAAGTTTTACAGTGAAAAAAAATCAGAAACATGTAAGTGTTCTCATACTCTTATACAAAAAGAAAACTTGCAAAAGTACTCATTCTGGCATGATGGAATGAAATAAGTGAACACTTACATCACTAGTTTCATAACATTATTAAATAAACCTGTGATTGTTCAGATGCTTGTTAAATCCCAAGAGGAATGCACAACGCTTTGGGTTGTTCCGATGAAGAATATTAAAGCACCATCTCTACTCACCAACCTCTGCCATAAAAAAAGTTGCAGCCTACTACAGTCTTGGGCGGTTTACAGACCGCCAAATAGTACGTCATCAATACGTACTAGGGTTAGGAAGGGGCGGTGCTTCCGCACCCCCCTAACCCTAGTACGTATTGAATACGTACAAGATGGCGGCGCCCTGTTCATACGGGCACCGCCATCTTTACGTACTGGACGCACAGCGTCCAGACGTGTCGCGCCGCTTGTGACGTAGCGAGCGCGCCCTGGCGCCTCGCTACGTCGCAAACGCGACGCTAAAAGAAGCTCCATTTTGGAGCTTCTTTTTTCGGTCCGCGCGGGAGTCGGGCCGTCTGAAGGCTCCGGCTCCCCCGCGGACCTACTGGCGGCGGCGGCAGACCGCCGCAAAGCGGCGGTCTGTACCCCGCCACAGTATCAATAAAAAAGTCCAGATTTATAGTAACCAGTTGCTTGCATAAGGTGTTGCTCGCCCCCTAAGAAGCCAAAAAAATGGGGAGGGGAGAGATGATGGAAGGAAGCATATACCACACCAGGCCTCACATCTCAAAAGCTCTCCCCTGGCTGATCCTGAACATATGAAACTGGGATTATGAAATATCTTTCAAAACTGTCAAGAGATGCATGCAATCCACTAGAAATTTCCACCACCTTGTAAGTGTTCAGGTCTTGATGCCATTATTTATAAACAGTACAAAATTGCTGACGATGTAACTGCAGAGCACAGACATTCTTCAAGGCCAAAATACTTTTTTATATATCCTAATCTAGCCAAAAATAAAAACAGTTCAAAGACCTCAGCTAAGATTTATGGCATGATTTAAAAAAAAAAGCTAAAATAAGCAAAATGTTCCTGGTGATGGATTTAGGCAAGCCATTTTCAAAGGCAGGCAAGATTCTTCTTTCTAAAAAGACTAACTCTCAGTCAAGAAAAAGAAAAGATGTAAGAACCAGTCTGTAAAACATACATTCTAATAGTCAGCTTTTGCTCTGTCTCTTGCAAGCTATATCCCAATATCCTACACACTGTATCTCACTCCCCAGATTCCTCTCTCAAACTCACATGAAGACAGTGTTTCTTTATATCTATCCTAACTTGACTCTCTCCACAAAAGAAATCCTCAAAAGAAAATTTAAAAGCTCTTTAAAAGTCTTCAAAACTAGGGATGCAATCTGCAGAAGGAAGATGGATTCCCATTTGCCCATTGCTCTTCACATCAAAAGACATCAACATGTGGAAAGAAGGCACATTTCTGAAAACATCAAAGACAAGCCCAGCTAATCAGAATCTTTGTCATAGTAAGTTTTCAAATACATATTGCCATACATGGCTATTACTGAGGAAACATATCAGAAGAATAAAATCTTGTTCTTTACTGTAACGTGCAAAGTGATCTTCACACTCTGCTGATCTAGCATTTGCTTTATCAACCTCAACCAAACAATTTACAGTATTTAAAAACATTCTGAGTTGTTTGGTTATTTGGTTTGGGCTCCAGAGTTGTTTGTTTGCTTACTTGCTTAAAGACAAATATACTAAGTATATTTTCTGTATTCCAAGCCATGTTTTTGCTGGGTTCCAGGTCATGTTGCGCTGGAGACAGAGAGCTGCTTCCACTTGATATATTCGTATGTTGATCAGTTGATATGGAAGAGAACATTTCATACATGGTGTGCACATTAATCCCTCTATTGCCTCTGTTTATGGGTTTGCTAGTGTTGTGCTTTGCTTAAAAATTATAAAACCAGTTTGAAAAGTGTAGACCATCATACAATGCAAAACACCTTTAAAAATTATGCCTATCTCCATGCTGTTTATAACCATTTCCAGCCTAAGTTAAGCAGGGAAGGGAAAGCTTGAAAACAAAAGAGCCTGCTGGGGTGGGAGTTGATAATTAAATCTAATAACCTTTTAAAATTTCTTCTTGTCCTATTACAGTAAAATGCAACTGTCCATCACTCTTAATGATATGCTGTCTGGTTTCACTGAGTATGTGAAGAAGTAATAATGGTGCTTTGATCTGGACGGGCAAAAGGGTTTGCAGGAAATCACAAGAACTCAGTTTGAAGGAAAGTTTGCCATTAACTACATCTTACAGAACACATTCCATTTTAAGAGCATGTAAGAGTTCAAATGCAACTGTTACCATGTTTAGCGTCCCCAGTCACCAGTAGTAACATCTGCTTTGTGTAACCACATCAGTAATTTGGTGTCATATGTAAACTAGGGGGAGGAGGGAAGAATATTAATTTGCTGAATTCCCAATTATCTAACAATTTTCATCCTTGTTATTCTAGCTTGTGTGACTTTGTCCAAGTTCACCAAGACAGACTCAGAGACTGCACTGGGATCTTCAGGCGTTTATTTTAATTAAGTTCTTTTTGATACAGAATTTCCTCATATTGAACCTTTGGAAAACACAAGGATATTTGTTTTGTGGATCATTCAGTTCATTCCATATGTGTCTCAAAGAGTCAATAAAGTGCCTAGTGTGTGGATGATTCACAGCTCTATCTCTCCTTTCTATCTAATTCCGTGATAATGGACTTCATGAAGAATAATAAACTGAAGAGGTACTTTTCCTCGAAAAAGGATCTGATCCAGAAATGGTGTTGTGACTGATTTTTAAAGAGCATTAATCTTTCCTTCAAAAAAGCAAATCTGTAGTTTGTTAGTACTTTGAGCCCAAATTAGCATCTGGATGTCAACACAGAAGCAGTAGCCAGAGGTAGTTTTCCCAGTTTAGGCTAGGATGCCAACTATACCCATTCCTGTGAATGTCAGACCTGGTAATCCTTAAATGTGCCATAATGACATGTATACTGGGTTACTGAAATATGCCCTACATGGAGCTGCCACTGAATAATCTCTAAAAACTTCATTTAAACCAGAATACATCAGGGAGCATATGGTCTTTGAAATATATTACAAATACTGTACTGGATGACCTCCACTAAGTCCTACTCTGCCACCTCATGGTAACCTGAAGGTGACTCTGGGCACATGCAGTCTATGCCAAGAGAACACAGATTTTAGCAAACAGACTCTGAGTAAGACTCCAGGACCAGAATGACTGTCCAGAAACTATAGGTTAAATTAGGGTTTGATTGTCCGCTCTACCATGAAACCCACTGGGTGACCTTGGACAAGTCATATGGTCTCAGTCTCAGGGTAAGGATCACCTCTGAACAAACCTTGTCAAGAAAACCCCATGATAGGTTCACCTTAGGATCACCCTAAGTCAGAAACACAGCAACCAAGTGTAGTATAAGAATTCTCATCAGAAGGTTGGCTGCTAGAGATGTAATTCTCTGCAGATTTTCTTCTCACAGGAAGTAACGAACAATTTTAGTAATGTGAAAGCTTCCAAAAGCTATTCATAATTTGGAACTTATTCTGCAGAAAATTCTATAAGGGTTTTTTTCCCCTCAGAAAACAGCATTTTCTGCACATAAAATAATATAGAATAACAATCATGATGATGATGATGAACAGAATATTTCCCAATTGCAAGCTTATGCTAGTCCAGTCATGGTGATAATCAACTGAGTTCTAACTTGCAAAATGCCTTGATGGCAATCAACAGCAGATATTGCTATATACCTTCAAGTCAACTTTGACTTCTGGTGACCCTATCATGGGGTTTTCTTGGCAGGATTTATTCAGAAGATATTTGCTCTAAGGCTGAGAGTGTGGCTTGCCCAAGGTCACTCAGTAGATTTCCATGGCTGAGTGGGGATTTAAACCCTGACCTCTCAGTCCTAGGGCTCATCTACATTTGCCAGAATATTCTGGGCTGTCCCAAGAGTATTTTGGCCTCGATTTCTCCCCACACACACCCCGCTGTGGCTTTTTGGCACAGGATGGGCGGCTGCCCTCCCACACAGCCCCTGTGAGCCAGAGGTTCTGGGTAACTTTTTCTGACCTCAGAGTGACTCATGCCCACAGAATGACTCAGCAGGGATGCTTGCAGTGACCATATTGGAAAGGAGCCAACTGATGATTTTCTGGAAAACCCAGGTCTTTGCATAATAAGGGGTGCAACCCAGAAGTGGGTCTGGGCATTGTGAAAACATCCTGGCTCTGATTTAGGGGTTTGAGGCTGTGTAATGTAAATTACATGCAGCAAGCCTAAGACTGGGGGAATTTGGAGTTTATAAGCAATGTAAAAAAAATCCCTAGTCTACTTCTGAAACCAGTACACCATATTCCTAGGATTCTCTAGCACTGAGCCAAAGCAGTTAAAGTGGTCTTAAATGGGATTCATTCTGCAGTGTGTTTTGGATCTTAGTTACACTTTGGGTGACCAGAAGTGTCACATGTAGTTTCAGTTGGCTCTGAAGCTCTTATATGGGAGAGTGGCTTTTTCAGGGTGCATAAATCCTTAAAGTTTCATGCAATAGCACTACAATGGGATTTTTTTTAACCCTATACATATTTTACTGAAAAATAATGTTTTTGGTAAAAAATTTAAGGATGCCCATCCTAAGAGCTGTAATGAACCTTTTTCCAATGGGATGATCTGGGTTTTTCCACCCTATATAGAACCCTAGAATCACACAGTTGGAAGAGACCCCAAAGGCCATCTATTCCAACCCGATTCTGCACTACATGCCTGTTGTTTCTCTCTCTTTTTTACCAAGATGTTATCAACATGGCTTCCAGGATTTCAGTTATGGATCTCTTCAAAGGTGTAAATATCACTGACATATAATGCTACTCCTCTGAAATAGATTGTATCCTACTATTACTACATTCTAGTCATGAGAGTCATCCCAGTGATGCTGTATATCATATTTGCTTTGTTTGGCGCTTGTACTATTTGTCTTGTTCTCTATAATCAGGCTATTATCTCTAGCACTTGATGAACTCCCGCTACACAGTAAAATTTGAATTTACCAAGAAGTGATGCCTTTTCCCCTAACCTTTGTACAGTCCAACTAGATACAAGTTGAAATAGAAGAAATTTACTCCATGTCTTTCCCATTCTCAATCCTGCTGTTTCAGCTCAACCACAGTTATTTCATCTGGAACAGTTACAGCTATGTACAATTTGCATATTCCCACTGTGGAAATGGTTTGGATCGGTTTGCAACATAAGAAAACATTTCAAAAATCTACAATGTGCCTCCATGGATATGAAAAATATGTTACCAAATTACAATATATATATTTCATTCCCATTGCATCAAGAAGTAGTAGTTCAAAGAGCAAATCAGTGGGTCAGGACAACAGACCAGATCTGATGGCTCTTTAAAGGATTAGCTCACAAGAACATATGAATGTATATAATGGGACACCTCAAGTTCAAGCAACAGAGATTAAGGCTGTGACAAATATTCTTGGCTAAATACCATGGGTGTGAAAAGTGGATTCCTTCCACCAACAAAGTCTAAATTAGTTAGTGTGCTAAATCACTGTTTGTTTCACTTTGCCACAGATTTTTTTGCAATGTTATTTTTGTTTTCCTTAATGGGTTTCTCTCTTCCTGATTCCAGGCAATCAGAAATAGTGGAAAGGCCAAATGAAGTCAAATAAGCTAAGACACTGCTGTCTTTATTGCATTGCCTTCATTCTCCACAGATGGAATAGGGACAGCATAACTAAATGCAAGTCAAGAAAGCCACCATTTAACTAGTTTATATTCCACCATTCTCCCAGCAAAGGCGACATGCAACAAATTAATACACCATACAGCTAAAAAGGTACAAGTACAAAACTTTTAAAAACAATTAAACAAGCAATTATATTAAAAGTAAAAAATTAAAATGCTTTAAAACACATTTAAAATATAAATTAAAAGATGAAAGTAAGGCATACCCAAAGTGTCTTTGGGTGAGACACTTATACCCTCCCCAAACACTCCCTCCAGGAAGACCACTCCAGCCCTGAAGCCAGAAGCCAGAGCCAGCAACTAGCTTCCCCTCACCATTGGGACTCAAGGCAAAGGCAGAGGCAGTGGCAGCAGCTGAGGAAAGGGGGTGTGGCTTTGGGAACAAGCACCCCCGTGGGACTCCTCTGGGACCTTGCGGCCCACTGGCCTTGGCGTTTGGCGGCCAGTTTGGGCGTGCAGGGCACTTTAAGGACCATCTGGGGGGGAGTTTGGGAGGAGCCCCGCCAGGTGAGAGCGGCGGGGAAAAAAGCCGGGGAACCGGACCCTCCCGACACGCCCCCTTCCGCCCTCCACGCCGGACCACCGCCGTCGCCGCCGCTGCCAGGGACTGCTTCTTGCCGGGCGGCCTCCTCCCGGTGGTATCGGAGGTGCGCATCTGCGCACCGCCCCGGGAGTGCCGCCCACGGACTAGGAGTACCCCCCGCGGCTGCGTACCTGCGCAGTTGCGCAGCGTTTGTGGTGTGGGAGGCTTGGGTTGGCCCTGGGAGCAGAGGATGCCTGTAGTGGCTAACCTCTGCTCCTTCAGTGGCCATAGAGGGTTGGGGGGAGGATAGGGATGCGGGGGATGCCTGGGCCGGGGATAACACCTCGGCGGGCGGAGCTCCGATCGAGGTTGTGTGGGGCAGGGGGAGGTATGGCGGTGGGAGAAGGGACTTGCGTTCCAGGGGAAGGCGTGATCGATGCATCATATCTATCTCGCCTTCCTGTCCCCCTCCCAGCCTGAAGGACCTGAGGGTCACTCCAACCGTGCCACAAACCCTGTCGCTGCTCCTGTGCAATGCCAGGTCGGTTAACAATAAGACCCACATCCTCCAGGATCTGCTGGAGGACTCGAAGTGCGACCTGGCTTGCATTACCGAGACCTGGCTGGGGCCTGAAGGGGATGCTGTGTGGGCTCAGGCCCTGCCTGCTGGGTTCTCGGTGAAGGACCAGCGCAGGTTAGGTGGGCGGGGGGGTGTGGCCTTGGTACATAGGAACACCGTGTCCCTCACCAGGAACCACATCCGACAGACCTCCTATATCGAGTGTATTTACCTGACCCTAAAGGCTAGGGACAGTCTAGGGATTCTGTTAGTGTATCGGCCACCCCGTGCATTAGCGGACTCCCTTAACGAGCTGACACAGCTGGTCGCTGAGCTGATGTTGGAGACGCCCAGGCTTCTTGTCCTGGGTGACTTCAACATCTCCCTCACGGCCAGCCATGTTCCATCCGGTGCGGCTCGGGAATTCATGGAGACCATGGCGGCCATGGGCCTGTCCCAGCTGATACAGGGTCCCACGCATTGTGCGGGTAATACTCTCGATTTGGTCTTCTGTTCGGATGCGGAGAATCCATGGGTGGAAATAGTTAATGTTTCCCCCCTGTCATGGACGGATCATTTCCTGGTAGAGGTGAAAATCAAGGCCTCTACCCAGATCCCCCCCGGGGGTGGTGGACCAGTTAGGATGGTCCACCCTCGAAGGCTGATGGAACCTGAGAGGTTCCGAGAAGCCTTAGAGGGGCTCACGGTTGGAAATGACGGCGACTCTGTTGATGCCCTCACCGGTATCTGGAATACCGGCCTTTCCAGGGCTATACACAGGATCGCTCCCAAGCGCCCTCTCAGGCCTGCTTCCAAACGTAAGCCCTGGTATACGGAAGATCTCCGGGCGAGGAAGCGGGTTCTGCGACGGCTAGAGTACCGTTGGCGGAAACACCTTTGCTTAGACGACAAGGCTCTCCTAGACCAACTGTTAGAGGACTACGGAGAGGCAATACGAGCAACAAAGAATTCATTCTATGGTGCTCGTATTGCGTCCGCTGAGTCGCGTCCGGCAGAGTTGTTCAGGGTGGTCAGGGAGCTAACTCAGCTCCCTCCCGCCCTGAACCAGATCCTTGAACCTTCTAAGGCCTGCTGTGACTTGTTTAACGACTTTTTTGCGGATAAAACCTCTCGTATAAGCGAAGATCTGAACGTCGACACTTTAGCAGAACCTAGGGTAGAAGTGTCCAGAGCCTCCGTGGACTATGTTAAACTGGATCAGTTTGAGTTGGTGAGTACCGAGGATGTGGACAAGATCCTCGGAAGTGTTCGGAAAACGACCTGCTCTCTTGATCCCTGTCCCTCGTGGTTAGCGGCCCAGGGGGGGCCGGCGGTAACATCTTTGTTACGCCGGATAATTAATACATCTTTAAGGGATGGGCTATTTCCATCGGATCTTAAATTGGCCATAGTAAGACCGATCCTAAAAAAGCCCTCCCTTGACCCCCCTGGTACATAATAATTATCGGCCTGTTTCGCTGCTACCATTTTTGGGAAAGGTGATCGAGAGGGCGGTTGCGATCCAGCTTCAGGCGGTCTTGGATGAAACGGATTATCTGGACCCATTTCAAACTGGCTTCCGGGCGGGTTACGGGGTTGAGACGGCCATGGTCGCCTTGGTCGATGATCTCCATCTGAGCATCGACAGGGGAAGCGTGTCCCTGTTGGTGCTCTTGGACATCTCAGCGGCTTTCGATACCATAGACCATGGTATCCTTCTGGGGCGCCTGGCAGAGGTGGGAATCGGGGGCACTGCGCTCCAGTGGTTCCGTTCCTACCTCTCGGGGAGGTCCCAGATGGTGCAGCTGGGAGACGTGTGCTCCGATGAGAGGCCCCTTAAAACTGGGGTCCCTCAAGGGGCCATTCTGTCTCCCATGCTATTTAACATTTACATGAAACCGCTGGGAGAGATCATCCGGAGACATGGGGCGCGGGGTTATCAGTACGCTGATGACACCCAAATTATTTTCTCTATGTCTCCGACTGATGCAGTGACTGGGGATGGCGTCTCTCCTCTCGTGGCCTGTCTGGAGTCAGTAATGGGCTGGATGAGGGAAAACCGACTCAAATTGAATCCAGAGAAAACGGAGGTACTAGTGATAGGTTCCCCTGGTCCAGGAATGGCGGTGGTTCCACCTGTCCTGAACGGGGTCACGCTCCCTGTGAAGGACTCCGTGCGCAGTCTGGGGGTGCTTCTTGACTCGTCGCTTCACCTGACTGCTCAGGTGAATGCGACGGTCAAGAGCACTTGTTATCAGCTTCGGCTGATTCGCCAGCTGCGCCCATACCTGGCCCAGAGGGACCTAGAAACTGTTGTACATGCTCTGGTAACTTCGAGACTGGATTTCTGCAACGTACTCTACATGGGGCAACCCTTATACCAAACTCGGAAGCTGCAAATGGTGCAAAATATGGCAGCCCGGCTGGTCACTGGTGCGTCCAGGACCAGCCATATAACACCAGTTTTAAAAGATCTTCATTGGCTGCCCATTCGCTTCCGAGCTCAATATAAGGTGTTGGTAATTACCTATAAAGCCCTAAATGGCTTGGGCCCAGGATACCTGAAGGACCGCCTCTCCCCGTACATTCCGCCTCGCACTCTCAGAACGTCTGGGCAGCAGCTACTGAAGGTGCCTGGGGCTAGGTTGGCCTCCACCACTCGGAGGTCGTTTTCCATAGCTGCCCCAGCCCTTTGGAATGCGCTGCCCACAGAGCTCCGCTCGTCCACCACCCTGGCCCAATTTAGGAAGGACCTCAAAACCTTCCTATTCCAACAGGCATTCCCCGAGTAAATATCCTGTGGGCCTCCCTCCTCTTTCGTGGCCAAGAGGTTGGGCTTTGGGACTTTACTGTTGGTTTGTTTTTAAATATGTTTTTATCGAATTGTTTGTATTTTAATTATGTTGTGAGCCGCCCTGATCGGAGGAAGGGCGGCATATAAATAAAAATTTTATTTATTATTTTATTTTTAAAAGACCACACTGCCACATGAATTATGACCCAAAGGCCTGCCTAAATAAACAGGTATAACAGGATTGGCTGGATGCTTGCCAGCATGGCATGGTGGTTTGAATGTTGGACTACGACTCTGGAAACCAGGGTTCATTTCCCAGCTTGGCCAGGAAATCCACTTTGTGACCTTGGCCAAGTCTCATGCTCTCAGGAGAAGGCCATGGCATCCTCCTCTGAACAAATCTTGCAAGAAAACCCCATGATAGGTTCACCTTAGGGTCACCATAAGTCAAAAACAACTTGAAGGCACACAACAACTACAAAAATTAAATAAACAGGTCATGTTGACTTTTGGGGTGATATGGAGCTTGTTTGTAGGTTTAGTAGCATTTTTAATACAAAACTCTTTTTGAAAGTAATACTAATATATTACATTAATAAGTATTTAATGATTTGCTTTTTTAAAAAAATCCCCACAACATATAACAATTTTCTTTTTTTAAATGATGTGCCAAGCTCTGGGCTCCCTCTCCTTTCTTCTCTTCAAGTGGAGGGAAAGTAATATTTTCTAATGTTTTTTAAATGTCTGCAGCTGCCACAAACAGGTTAGGTCCCTCCTCGTAAAATAATGCAGAATTATAACACAGAAACAAAGCAACAAATACCCAATATTCACTACCTCCAAACTGTGGGATGGGGGTGGATGCCAGGAACCATATAGAATGTAACGTGTAGCCAACCCTCCTGTCTTCCTTATTTACTAAAACAACAAACATGCAGAAGTATACAATATTTGTTATGCTAGCATTCATGTTTATAGTACACTTCTCCATCACATCCCTCACACTGATGAATTCATTCCATGAATGCAGAAGGACAATGTGTGCCTCTTCTTGAGGAAGATAAGGGTGACTTATAAAATGTCAGGAAATATTATATACCAAAAAAAAAAAAAAATCATGTTTATACTTCTAAGTAAAATTGTAGTATTTTCCAGTTGGTTGAGAAACATAACAGACACACACATAGAGATACCACACGCAACAACCATCTGTTTGTGCTAGACTTCGAAATATTGAAGGGAGAGAGAATGGGAAGGGCTCCAAAGACTAAGGCACTTAGCTTGGCTTCATTGAAGATAAAAGGAATTTCAAGGGTGGTTGCTTTTTTTAATCCATGGGGGGTGCATGTATTAAAATGATAGACACCTGTTTCATGCAACTTGCTTAGTATACCTTGGAAAAGGAATATGGTTTCCCTTTCCAAGAAATGGCTATTTTGAACAAACCTCAAAGAACTGACTGCCCTGTGATTAGACCACCCAGTAGTCCAAGATCAGGTAGTCCATGAGACTGTTTCCCCCTGCAAAGAATGGTGGAAAAGCAGGATGAGGATGAGGATGAGAATAAATATGACAATGACAATGATGTTTTAATAAATGTAGGATGCTACAAATATCCACTCTACTCCTAAGCGTTTGCCTTGCATTCTAAATTTTGCAGCTATTAAATGAATGCTCTGGACAAACAGCAAATTGGCTAATATTATTGTGAAAACTGTAAATAAAAGCAGTGGCTCTGTTGTGTTAGCCCTTGCATTGACTAACTGTGCAAGAGAGATTCATCTAAGGCTCCAGATCCTATCTGACTTTGGAAGCAAAGCAGGGTCAGTCCTGGTCATGGCCAGCTCTAGATATTTTGCCACCCTAGGAGAGAAATATTTTGGTACCCTGTCGCCCCTCATGGCTCATTTGACTGCCTTTTTCCTACATAAAAGCCAAGTGATGTCCTTGCCACCAAGGGAAAAAACTGCCATATTTGATATTGGGAGTTTTATATTTCATGCTTGATTGAATGTATGATTTGTGTGTAGACTGGGGAAAACATGGGTGCTTTCACAATACCACCTGGAAAAAATCCTTGTTGAACTACAACTCTCAGAATCCCCTGGTGAATTGAGTCAGCATGCACAAGAGGGGGTACAGATTGCCTGGGCACCACCAAAACAACAACAAAAATAAAACAGCTTCTCAAATTGATCTGCTTCTGTTTTCTTTTTTTGCTTAAATCTGACGTGTTGAGTGTAGCTGTAAAAACTGTATTTTTGTCTAGTGATTTGCAAAAAGAGAGGGAACCAAAGGCACCTTTTCTGCCTCTTCTTACCTGGGTGAGGGAAAGCACGCCTCAGGGCACACAGGTGCTGCAGCTGTCACCTCAGAGGAGGAGGATTAATACAGAAGGGAGCCGCTTTTGCCACCTTCACATGCAGCAGCAGCCTGCAGGAACATGAGTGGCGCCCGTGGATTCCTCCAAGCTCTCCCCTGGCTCTGCTACTTTTTGCTCTTTGCAGGCAGCAGCAGGAACAACCAGCAGGAGAGTGAGTGGCGCCCTGGGAAATGCCTGGATGTGTGTGCATGTGCACCAGACACCCTTCACTCTCCCCTCTGTTGCGCTTTCCCCCTCTTGCTGCAAGCAGCAGCAGCAGCCCACAGGAGTGCAAGTGGCGCCCTGAGGATTCCTCCAACTTTCAAACTCTCCCCAGTGCTCACATCCTCCACTCTCTCTCTCTCTGGCTGCTCGGCCTCCTTTGCCACCCACCATGCCAGCACCGCCCCTAACTTTTTGCCACCCTAGGCTGCTGCCTAGCTTGCTTATGGATAAACCAGCCCTGGTCCTGGTTAGTGCTTGGATGGCAGACAGCCAACCAATACCAGATATTGTATATCAGATGAAGGAACTGGCAAAGCCACCCCTGAGTGTTCCCTACAAAAACCCTATGAAATTCATGGGGCTGCCATAAGTGAACAGACAACTTGGAGGTACATACGCACACACATACATACTATGCTCTACAGTACAGCACATGATCTACTAAAGTTGACTGTGACTGCAATGGGTAGCAATTGTTTAGATCTGTACTTCTGTTTAACCTTTCAATTGGAGCACAGGATGAACAACTGCAGATATGGGACGCACAGCAATGATTCAGCTCCACATGGTAAAAGTCACATATCCACTTTTGCTGATAAATGTCCTATGCATGTGGGAAGATAGACATCCATAAAATCTATGCATCCACAAGAAGGATGAATTGACTTTTTCAAAGCAAACTGCAGTAACTGAATTAAAAGCCAAATATATCTACAGTAAAGTGCAGTTTTACTGACTACATAGGCTCAAGGGAATGGAGAAGAGTCAAAGGATGGAGTAAGTGCTATAAAACCTTTCCAACATTTACTTACATTCTTATTTGAATATTTATATCCTGCTCTACATCTCAGGATCTCAAGCTGGCATATAGTAAAATCAATGTCTCTCTCTCTCTCTCTCTCTGGCTTTACTGGTGGCGCAGTGGTTAAATGCCTGTACTGCAGCCATTCACTCAAAACCACAAGGTTGCGAGTTCAAGACCAGCAAAAGGGCCCAAGCTCGACTCAGGCTTGCATCCTTCCGAGGTCGCTAAAATGAGTACCCAGACTGTTGGGGGCAAATTAGCTTACTTGCTAATTAGCTTACTTGCTGTTCACCGCTATGATCTTTGGAATAGCGGTATATAAATAAAACATATTATTATTATTATTTACTTCGCGAATGAAGATTCAGGAAGGACTCATCCCGCGCTTTCTACAAGTGCGTTGATGACTAAAAAGGCCAATCCGAGATAAACAAGTCCGGTTGCAGAAAGCACAGCAGAAAGTCTCCTTGGGTGATGTTTCTGGGTTGTGGTTGTGGTTCTTTCTGTGTTGTCGTTTCTCTTCGAGACTCGTTCTGCAGGAGCTTTAAAAAAAAAAAAAAGCTGCAGCATCGTCTCCATGCCTCTCGATGCGAGGCCAGAGTGGACCATTGTTGGTGATCAATTTGGCCGAGCCTGAGATGTTGTTTCAGTGAGTCCTTGTATCTCTTACGCTGACCCATGGCGAGTTCACTGTAGAATATTCTTTTTGGGAGGCGATGGTCCTTCATCCTAGAGATGTGTCCTGCCCAGCGCAGCTGCGTTCTCAATAGCATGGCCTCAATGCTGGTGGTCCCTGCTTGCTCAAGGACAGCAACATTTGTCACATAGTCAGTCCAGTATATATCTAGAATTGTGCATAAACAGCGCTGATGAAAGCGTTTGAGGAGAAAATCAATGTAGAACGATTAAAAATAATAATATTTAAAGACTAAAAGCATATTAAACCATTTATCTCTTAAAATAGGCCAATTTAAAATCACTTAAAATATTTTGAAATGATGGAAATGATAGCACATGTGCAAATTGGATTAAATCAATTAAGTTCCTAAGGCTTTAATAAAAATCCATGTCTTGAGCTGGCACTAAAAAGAAACCAAAGTTCATGTCAGGTCTCCAAGCAGAGGGTATTCCATAAGTAGGGCGCCACAGCCAAGAAGACCCTCTCCTGGGCTCTTCCCCACTATATTTCCCACATCAGTGAGAAACAGTGGAGGGCTCCTCCAACAGACTTTGAGCAAGTTACACTTTCTCAGCCTCAGAGGAAGGCAAAGGCAAACCCCCTCTGAACAAATATTGCCAAGTAAACATTGTGATAAGGTTTATCTTAGGGTAAACATAATTTGGGAAAGACTTGAAGGCACACAACAATAAAATAGGATATTATTTATCAGCCTCACAGGCAGTGTGCAGATCTCTCGTGTGGTGATAGAGAGCTTGGAACATTCTCTGTGCAGAAAAGGGTTTATCTGCTAACTAGCTATGCACACTACCATTGGCTTCCCTAATGCATAAAAATAAAACAAACAAAATTCTCCATGTCCAGCAGGAATTTTGGCTGGGCTACAAACATATCCAGCCATGGTCGCCTTAATTGATGACCTCCGTCTGGGCACAGAAGTGTGACCCTGTTAGTGCTCCTGGATATCTCAGCAGCTTTCGATACCATCAACCATGGTATCCTTCTGGAACGCCTGAGGGAGTTGGGTATAGGGGGCACTGCACTCCAGTGGCTCCAATCCTACCTCTCAGGCAGGTCCCAGATGGTGAGGCTGGAGGACAGTTGCTCTTCCAGGAAAGAGCTTACATCTGGCGTCCCTCAAGGTGCCATTCTGTCCCCCATGCTATTTGACATTTACATGAAACCGCTGGGAGAGATCATCCGGAGACATGGGGCGCGGGGTTATCAGTACGCTGATGACACCCAAATATGTTTCTCTATATCCCCAACTGCTACAATGACTAAGGATGACTTCTCCCCTCTGAATCCCTGTCTTGAGTCAGTAATAGGCTGGATGAGGAAAAACAAACTCAAGCTGAATCCAGAGAAAACAGAGGTATTTGCCATAGGTTCGTTAGGTCCGGGGAGGAAAATTTGTCCACCACTCCTTAATGGGGTCACACTTCCCCTGAAGGATGACGTTTGTAGTTTGGGAGTACTTCTGGATCTGTCTCTACGTTTGTCATCTCAAGTGGATGCGACGGCCAGAAGTGCTTGGTACCAACTTCGGTTGATACGCCAACTGAGACCCTACCTCAACCAAAGGGACCTTGAAGCTGTAGTACATCCTCTGGTAATCTCTCATCTTGATTTCTGTAATGTGCTGTACATGGGGCTACCCTTGTATCAAGTTCGGAAGCTTCAATTAGTGCAAAATGCAGCAGCCAGGTTGGTCATTAGTTCTTCGAGACTTGACCATATAAC
Source organism: Sceloporus undulatus (assembly GCF_019175285.1). Classification (NCBI taxonomy): domain Eukaryota; kingdom Metazoa; phylum Chordata; class Lepidosauria; order Squamata; family Phrynosomatidae; genus Sceloporus; species Sceloporus undulatus. The sequence goes on along the minus strand of NC_056523.1, from coordinate 312,341,405 downwards.
ACCTATCTTGAAAGATCTACACTGGCTCCCAATTAGCTTCCGGGAACAATACAAGGTGTTGGTTATTACCTTTAAAGCCCTACATGGCATGGGTCCGGGTTACTTACGGGAACGCATCTCCCTATACAATCTGCCCCGCACTCTTAGAACAAGTGGGAAGAACCTGTTGGAGATACCAGCATCCAAACATGTTTCTACTTCCCAAAAGGCATTCAGGATAGCTGCCCCTAGACATTGGAATGGACTCCCAGAGGAGACCCGCCTTGTCACATCCTTGGAAACTTTCAAGAAGGCGGCTAAGACAGAGCTCTTTCGCATACCCTCCTGACGTCCTATGAAGACCACTAGTATGGAACAAGAGCAGCTGACCCCATGATTGATTGATGTTTTATGTTTTTATGTTTCTATGCTTTTATGTTTTTATGTTTTTATATTTTTAGCTGTGGTTTTAATTGTGCAGTAACTAATGCTGCAATAATGTAAGTATAATTTTAACTCTGCTGTGATCCTGCCTTGATCCATTGGGAGAGGCAGGAAGATAGAAATTATTATTATTATTATTATTATTATTATTATTATTATTATTATTATTATTATTATCATTATCATTATATTAAATGTGTCCAGTTTATGACTCCTGGCTGCTGATCTCAGGCTTTCGTTATGCAGTCCCAACTTGCTACATTTCTAGATATCTTGTTCCTGGGTTAACCTAATATGAAATGGGTACAAACCTTTCCTCCATAGTTTTATTATTCCCCCTTTCAATCTGTTATACCTTCATACTGAGAATTTGATTGCCATGCATAAATTTTGAATGCTTATTTCTTAACTTCTCCTGGAATCTCTCCTTTCTATCTCTCATTGCTTTCCTGACATTCCATCATGAACAATTTGCCCTCAAATGACATTGCATATCCTCTTAAGCTAAAGTCTGCAAAAAGTCTTCACTCCCTGCATGTTGTTTCCAAATGGAGGGTTGCTCAGACAGCAATATTGATGAATAACAGATTGCTTTCTTAATTCACTAGACATGTACAATATTAAAGTAATGTTTCTTCAGCCATTTTTATTCTATTTGATTTATAGGAGGTTGTTTCATACATTGTCTATGAAGGGCAATGGTCTCTAAATTAAACGTTTTATGAAACCATTGTTGTAGAAACTGTCATGTATTTTCAAGCTAAGGAAAGAAAGCATTATTTTGTAGCTCAACAATTCTGCAGTAATCATCTTAATGACTAGTTCAAATGACAGAAAGTACAGTATCGTTAATAGGATCTTAAAGTCATTAACATTCCATTGAGATTTCAGCAACCTCAGAATGGTCTGCTTTGCACAGTATTTAAAATTACTTCATGGGGACAGACTGGGCATTCATGGATGCCAAAATGCAAGAGATTCCAAATCTGTAATATATCAGCCTTCTAAAAGTTGTTATTAGAGAGTCAAGGAGAAATACCAAAAGGTGAAGTAAGGATTTCTCTACATACACTATCTTTTGTAGGGTGTAAGGTGAAGTATTGGCTAACAGAGAATTCAGAATTCAGAAAATTCTGACCAACAAAATTCCAAGGTATCTAGGGTGTGAAACTTTGTAAAGTAGTAGGAGAAGAAGAATTTCCTCAAATTTTAAATACTTTTTTGGTAGTTCATAGCAGGATAATCATATGGCTATTTTGATCTTTTCCTACTGCAAGCGGTAGAAGACAAATTATAAAACTGGGTAGTTGTTTGGCTGTCTAGTGAATGTGGGATTGCTTAGTTCTCTGCCCAGGCAAAATTCCCGCTGTTCACTGTTTTGATGTTTATTGATTTAATAGCCTTGTTATTTAAATTGTATTTTAGCAATGAGGGTGCACAGAGGAAATATAGGGATGTGTTTCAATCGGTTCCCTGAATGCAATGATCTTTTTGGTGCTTGTAAATCAAATGGTCTATCATCAGTAAATAAGCAAGTTTTCGTACCAAAGTCACTAAGGAAGCACAGTTTTGGATTTATATTTACAGTCAGCTCTCCATATCCACAGGTTCTTTGTCCACAGATTAAACCATCCACAACTTGAAAATATTTTAAAAAGATATAAATTCCAAAAAGCAAATATCATTTTTGCTATTTTATATATGGGTTCCATTTCACTATGCCATTCATTGTATTTAATGAGACTAGAGAATCCATGGATTTTGGTATCCACAAAGGGTCCTGGAACCAAACCCCAGCAGGTACCAAAGGCACACTCTATAAGGGTCTACCCCATTGTAAACCAACATTGTGGCAAACGCAATATGCCAGAGGTCTTTGCACAGAGTGCTAAATTCCTTGTGTCACTGAATAAATGTCTGCTGTCAGTATGGGACTGGATGAGGGCAAACAAATTGAAACTTAATCCAGACAAGACAGAGGTGCTCCTGGTCAGTCATAAGGCAGATCATGGAATAGTGACTCTGCCTGTGGTGGACAGGATTACACTCCCCCTGAATCTCAGACTCACAGCTTGGGTGTGCTCCTGGACTCAGCTCTGAGATGGATGCCCATGTTTCAGCAGTAGCTAAAACTAGTGCTCCATCTGTACCCACTCCTTGAGACATCAGATGTGGCTATGGTGACAAATGCCCTTATTACATCCCATTTGGACTACCATAACACACTGTATGTGGCGCTGCCTTTGGAAACTGTTCAGAAACTTCACCAGGTTCAAAATGTGGTATCTAGACTGGGGTCAGTTATAGGGACCATATAACTCTCTTGCTGAAATAGCTCCACTGGCTACCAGTTTGTTTCTGGGCACAATTCATAGTGCTGGTCATGACCTATAAAGCCCTATTTGGCTTAAGTCCAGACTATCTGAAGCATGTATCTCCTCATATGAACGTGTAAGAGTCCTAGGGTCTATGAGGGAAGGCCTTCTCTCAGTCCTGCCACCATCACAGGCTTGCTTGCTGAGGACGTGCGTGAGAGAGAGAGCTTTCTTGGTGACTGCTCCCACCTTCTGGAACTCACTTCCATGGGAGCCTTGGCTGTCCCCCTCCCTACTTTCCTTTTGCCAGCAGGCAAGGATATTTTTTATTCAAGCAGGCTTTTAATATATAATTGTATCAGGGAGGCTTTTGTACAGGGTGTGTGTTCATTATGTTTTTAACTTTCATATGTTTATGTAATAAAAGAAATAAATAAATCACACACATAAGACTTTCTCCACTTCCTTGGGCAAGTAGCGCAGATAGATAATGTGAGGCCCTTGACTTAATGGTGTTATGAGAGTTCCTCTTGCCTATTACAGGTTGAGTCTCCCTTATCCAGAATTCCTAAATCCAAAAACCAAAACATTTTTCATGGGTGGCAGAGATGTGATACCTTTGCTTTCTGATGGTTCAATGTACATGAAGTTTGTTTCACACACAAAATTATTTTAAAATGTTGTATAAAATTACCTTCAAGCTATCTTTATAAGGTGTGTATGAAAAACAAATGAAAGTTGTTTTTAGACTTGAGTGCCATCTCCAAATTATGTCATTATGTATACATATGTGAACACAGGTATTCCAAAATTCAAAAAAAACAAACCCTAAAATCTAACACCTCTGGTTCCCAGCATTTTAGATAATGGAGATTCAACCTGTACTGTACTTATTTCTGCTGTACTCCTAAAGTCTCTCATCGACTGCAGAACTATGTTTATTCATGGCAGCTTTATAAGCTCTTGACCCCTTTTACCCCATGCTCAGAATGGACAGACTGGAAACGCAGAACAACTATACATGCTATTACATCAGCTCACACTAACTGTAGGCAGGATAAAATAACTGCTTGAGTTCTTGTTGGCTGTGTGCCTTCAAATCATTTTGAAATTAGAGTAACGCCAAGGCAACCCTATTCCAGGATTTTCATGGCAATGTTTTGCTAAGAGGGGATTTGCCTTTCCCCTATCTTGAGGCTGAGCATGTGACTTATCCAATGTCACCCAGTGGGTTTCCATGGCCGAGTGAGTGAGTCAAACCCTGGCCTCCCATAGTTGAAGTCCAATGCTCTAATCACTAGACCACGCTGGCTCCCTAGTTGCCTGAGTAGTCCACCACATTTCATAACTTGCAGCAACCATTATCAAATAGGAAATAATTAGAGAAGTATGTTCTTTGAACTATTCAATGTATGCATATCCAGGCTCCTCTTACAATCTCTCATCATTGAGATAAGTCCCACACATCTTTCAAAGTGATAAAGAACAGCATGGAGTTGCAGAACATGTGCTTTACATGCAAAGGGGCCCAGGTTCAATCACTAGTATAGCCAGGTGGTTTAGGAAAGACCTGTGCCTTGAACTTTTAACAGCTCACAGCCTTAAGCGCCAGTATCAATCAGCCCCAAAGAGTTTAGACTCTGCACCTGCTCCGTTTCCTATCTTTCCAGATGACCATTCTAATTTTGTATGATTTGGGAGATGAAAAAAGGCACAGGGAAGAAGACCTATGCTTTGTTTTGGAAATCACCCCCACCAGAAGCTTTCAAAGCCATGATGTTTTTCTTTTAAAAAAAAATGCAACGTAGGGCACAATTCCCAGCATTTTGGGTAGACAATATTGAACAAGGTAGACCAATAACCTGAGTCAGTACAGGAAAATTTCCCATGTTTCTTAGGGATGCTTGACTAGGCTACAAAAGTAACTCCCAGAAATAAAGGACCCTACCAGAAAGCAAGGCAAGTATGAATCTGCCAAAGTGGTTTCATTCTTGAAATTTTCTTTTCACTGGGGAGAAAACTGCAGTTTCTGAAAACTAATCACAGTTCAGGGCTTATTCTGGGGTGGGGGGGATTCCAGTGTACCTGTTACTTCTCTACAGATGATAGCATTTTTCTCTGTAGAAAATACTATTTCCAGAGCAGAAAGAAGTTGGGGACTTGTTCTGCAAAAAATTAACACTTTTTTTAAAAAATGATGTTTAGTTTTTACTTTTTTTCAGAGAAAACAACATTTTCCCCACAAGAAATTTTATTTACAGAATTTTTATTTACTATTAATATTACTGTTAGTAGGGTGACTTTGGATAATCCAAATGCTCTCAGACTCAGGAGAAGACAACGGAAAGCCTTCTCTGAAGAAATCTTGTCAAGAAAACCCCATAATAAGGTAGCTTTAGGGTCACTGTAAGTCAGAAATGACTTGAAAGCACACAACAACAACAAAAGTATGTATTAGTATTTAATAGTTAATATTATCATTAACTAAATACTATTTTTACACAGAAAATAGCTTGCTGTACAGAAATTATGGTTTTCTGCACTAAAATTGCACAGGCAAATTTTGCACAGAAAAAGTCATGAACTGCAAAAATTGTTATCAGTCCACAATTCACCTCATCTGTGTTTCCTCAAGAAGCACATTTTCCTATTATTTTTGAATAGTTTTGTAATATTCTTTCCATCCTAGATTTTAAAAAATCAGCTTTAAAAACTGAGAAGATCCAGACTCCTCCAGAGTGATCCTAGGCAGCTGTTTGCAACACATCCTGCTATGCTGTCTGCCAGCAGTGGCAATAGTGCAAACCACTGAGGTCAGAACAGGGTGTCCAGTCATGTCAACAATGCTGGGCCTCTCATTTTGGGGCTCAGAAGGAGCTACTCACAGCAGTGGCAGTGGGAGGCACACCAGAACACACATGAGAATAGCTGCCCTGCATTGCTCCAGAGAGCCTAGGTAATAGGGGGATGTTGGGGCAACTTCGGGATCAGAATACTCCAGACTGCTCCTGGAGAATTCTGGCCCATGCAGACACAGCCCCAGCTATTAGATATGATGATCACTGAAGGAAGAAATGTGCATGTGTGTTCTGCTGTGCCTCCCACTGCCACTGTTGTGAGTAGCTCCTTCTGAGCCCAAAAATGAGAAGCCCAGCATTGATGACATGACTAGACACCCTGTTCTGACCTCAGTGGTTTGCACTATTGCCACTGCTGGCAGACAGCATAGCAGGATGTGTTGCAAACAGCTGCCTAGTATCACTCTGGAGGAGTCTGGATCTTCTCAGTTTTTAAAGCTGAGTTTTTAAAATCTCTTGCAAGACTAGTATATTGCAGGTTTGGTGCTGAACTGACCATACGTCACCTGAACAATTCGCACTAGTACTGGGGATTGGGCCATGCATTCTCCAGACTGGTTACCATGAGGATGGGGGGGAGGATGTGCAGGCATGGCCTCAGTAAGACTTATCTGAATGAACTGAGTTTTAAGCTATGTTGCTCAGGGTTAAGACCATGTGATATGGGATCTAAATGTTCCAATACACTTTGGGGTAATTCTAGACAGGAAACAAATTATTATTTATTTATTTTAAAATTTCCAAGTAAGGGGGCTTCACAACTTCCCAACCAATGTTTTAACGGTTAAAAGGTTTGAGCTTGGCAATCAGTAAACACTTCCTATCTGATTCTCTTTTACTGAAACCTGAACCTGTGGTATCTTATTCTTCTCTCAGTGTCCTGGACAAACAGCTATTCTAGAGTTATATGCCTTTTCTTCACAATAATGATTTAACAAACTGGTACATTAAGAATGTGTATATCCTGTATGATAGATGAGTTATTCTTTCTTCATCCCAACAGCTGAGCTTCTAAATAAACTGCCAAAATGATATTCATTATTCATTGCTAGTATAATCATAACATCCAAAGTACATGATACTCTAGAAGTATAGACAGAATCAACTCCATTTTAAGAAGTTTACAGAGCCTATCAAATTTAAAGTTCAATGACATGCAAAGATGGAATTGTTAGTTTATAGGATCTTAAAACACTATTTTGGCAGAAGTGGATTCTGAAATATTATAGCTCTTTATATTTCTAAGAAAAACATGACCAAGAACATCGATCTTGAATTCTCAGAACATCTGCAAATTTCAATAATACTTTCTTAAAAGCAGAGTTTCATATTCTTCACTGATCATATAAATGTGTTTGTTGTAATGAACCATTCTAGAATATCAAAAGTCGTCATATTAGTTTTGCAAAAGTAATTAAATTAGTAAATAAATGTTTTTATTTTGTTATATGATGTCATTTTGCATTGTTATTATTATTTTATTAGGGATGGATGATAGTTAACTTATTAATTTGTTTATTTAGTAGTTAGACTTATATCCCACCTTTCCTCCAGGGAGTTCAGGGAAGTATACATGGCTCTCTTCTTCCCTACTTTATCCTCACAACAACCCTGAGAAGTAAGCCAGGCTGAGAAAAGGTGACTGTTCCAAGGTCAGCCAGTGCATGGGGTTCAGCAAGAGCCCCTAAGATCAACACTCTAACTACTGCACCACAATGGTTTCTGTGGACTCGTGTCTGCATAAAGAAGAGCCTTCCCCCAAGAATAGATCTGATATAGGAAAACATGTGAAATATATTATTGGCAGGACAAGTCACCAATGTCCAACAGAGTTGCAGAAAAATCACTGCAGTAAGTGGGGGAAAGGTGGTTTCCTATAAATCAGTATTTGAATCTGCACTTTCCATGCATCACTTCCCATCTTCAGATGGGGCCAGGAAAGATCCCTGTATGAAACTGTTGCTATGCAGTGTATAAAATATTCAAACAGTCTGACTTACAATAAGGCATGTTCTCCTGTTTCCTCACAACTAAGCTTCTGTTTCTCCCACTGGTACATTGTACAGAATAAGGAGAAAAAGAGACTTTTCAAAAGTGCACATTCCAATTTGCATCTTCAATTAGCAAGCAATAAAAGTATGTGTGCTTACCATGATGTTATCTAAGAAAGGTTTCCCTTTTGTATTCAAAGTCAAAGACTGAAATACTGTAGCCCACTGCCAAATGTTCAAACAATTAAGATAAAGACCTAGGCAATTTCCAGTTGAGTAGAAACAAACAGTAATTCCTGTTTTCAAAGATGTAGATATTACAGATTTTACTGGTAAAGTACACACCTTGCATAAAGAAGATCACAGGCTTTTTCCTGCATAAGATCCATAAGTTGTTGTTGTTGTGTGCCTTTGAGGTTTGTTTTTTAAATTTATGCTGACCCTAATGCAAACCTGTTACCGAGTTTTCTTGGCAAGATTCAGAGGGGGGTTGCCTTTGCATTCTTCTGAGGCTGAGAGAGTGTGGTTTTCCCAAGATCACCCAAGGGATTCCATTGCTGAGTGGGAATTCAAACTCTAGTCCCCAGAGGAAGTTGAACGATCAAACCACTGTGCCATCCTGAACCAGTAGATCAATGAGAGCAGCTCCCAGTTAAAATAAACAGTTCCGCGTTAGGTGAAAAGGTAGACTGATCTGGTATAAAATAGCTTACAATATATTTGTGAAATGCAAAAATCAAATTTAAGTTGCATTTCTTGTTCTATGTTTATAATCCTGAATACAGCTGTAGAAAGATTATTAGTATGCTTTAAAAAAATAAATGGGAAAGATTTTAAACTTTATGAATAAGTGGAAGGAATTTATTGTGTAGAATTTAACCACATAGTCATATTCATTCCCAAATATATATGACAGGAATCTTGGCTTAATAGACCACAATGGCATAAATACAATTGTTCATCCTGTCCAGAGTAGACCTATTGAATCAATGAAATTTGCCTATGTGTTGACTCAAAATTCAACAATTGATTAAATACACCTACTCTAAGGGGCCATTCAGGCTACCTTTTGTACTGAATTGTAACCTGGATTAAAAGTTCCCATTGGCACCAGTTTAGTTTGGTTCATAAACACTCCTAATAATAAATACAGAACTAAAATGATTTCAGAGCAATTGGGTTGAATTTAAATGAAAAATCTGCTAAATCTTGTACTTGAGGAAAGCCCCTTGGAATAGTAAGTAAGTTTCATGGCTCTAGGTCATTCCCTTCTTGGTCAGGCTGAGAACTTTTCAGCACCCCTTTATACAATCTGCAAGCATGATGCAGGATCTTGCCCACAGACTTTCAAATACAAATAACGTTCAGTCCTTGCTTCTGCAAGTTAGGCCTATAACTCTGCCACAACATTCCTTGCTGCTGAATGCAAATTGGCAGGAAAATTAGCGTGGAGTCATATACAGATATTTGTAGCTTAACAAATGAAAAATCTGAACCACACAAGTTGAATACCCTGAAAGAGCCAACTCTATGATTTTACAAAGATATATTATCCCTTTTAACTAGAACTGATAATTGAAGGAAGCATTGCTGCTGTATTTGGGCCCACAATAAAACATTCCAGTTTTGTTTTGAAAAAGAAAAAAAAATGATCTTTTATTTTCAGTTGCCAGAATCTGTTACTTACATTTTTGTCTGTTATTCCTATATGTATTATATATCAACACATAATAACCACAGAGTTTAGCCAGTAAATCCTTTATTTGTAAAGATACAATTGCAATTGCCGGTTTTAATAAATGAGTAAATCTTAATAAATTACTTCAGTGGAGCAATATATCCATTATTAGCGATCGCTACATCATTTCACTTTGCATGTTCCAAAACTGCATTTATAGCAAGCTCATGTGTGAGATCAGGCTTTGTTTATTTTCCTTATTCATTTATTTTAAAATTAGCATAAGCAAGTATTCACATACACATTCTAACATTCTCCATTTCCATCTTATTGCTCAATTAAGCTGTATGCTCAAGTGCCTTGACTTCAAAGAACTATATTTAAAGAGACAACAACATTCCCATGAAAGCACACAAGAGAGTTATTTCATGATAAAATGTGCTCTGTCTCTCAAAGTCTCTCCTCCCTCCCCATGGGAACAAATAGTGGGTCACCAGAAGTCAAAGCAATATATCCCTCATCTTATCCCTAACAAAAGAAAGTCCTGCAAAGGAATATTGCACTGCATAAAAAGAAACCATGGATTATCAGCCAAATACAAATGAAATATAAGGTTCGGTACATTTAACTTTATCACTGATTCAATCTCTGTAAATACAAAATGTAGAGAAGAAACATGTTTCTCAACAGAAACTACATTCCCTGTGAACAAAACAATTTCTTTAAAGAAAAGAGTACCTGATACATTTTCACTCAGTATTTTGTTTTAAAGCTCTTCTTCTGTAGGTGAAACACAGACCTCTTTTCAACATTTAACAGAGGATGCTATAGTTCCTCTTCTACTCCTGTTACCATGTAACGTACTTCATTGTCCCTATTCACCAAGAACTGTACCTGTTTAGTGATTCCTGGCCTTAGTAAACCACCATTCCTCTTTATGTCTACTGGGGCTGCTTTATTGAAAAGAAATTTCTAGCATCAGTTGCTAGAACTGTCTCTCCTCTAGACTGTAGAAATTAGATATCTGACTGGGTGAAGATGAACAACACATCTTACTTGCAAAGCTCTTGAGTGTAAATGTGTACGGACAAACAATAACAAATCAAGCAAATAAGTGCTATGCAAAGTAGTGAGAAGCACTGATGTAAAATATTTGAATATTTCAACTTGAATATTTCAACTTCTAACAAGATATTACAGAAAAATTATATTCTTCTAACTTCATTTGCTATACTGTAGATTATTTGTAAATTCTGAAGTGGAAATGTACATTATGACAAGTCCCATAATCTATGCCTTCAGGTATGATTAAAAAATGAAGACAACACTATTGAACAATATATATTTGTATCAGCAGTATATGCCAAAATATCCAGTTTACTAAGATCATGGACAGTCACAGAATAGTGAGCTGTCAAAGGGCAGGTTTACCAGTTAGCATGTTGGACTTTGGCCAAAATGACCTGAAATTACACAGGAAAGGTGAAAGGAAGGACACACATCTCCCCAAAAAGCATAAAATTACAAGCTCAAGATTGTCCAGGAGCTTCTTTTCATAGCAGAGGGGAAATCATTGAATTTGAGGGCTATCTAGTCTAACTCTGCCATGTAGGAATACACAATTAAGCACTCCTGAAAGATGCCTATCTAAACTTTGTTTAATGACCTCCAAAGATGGAGAATGCACCATCCTCCAAGGCAATCTAATCCACTATAGAACTGCTCTTATAGTAAAAAGGTTCTTCCTAATGTTAAGGTGAAACCTCTTTTCTTGTAAATCCATTGGTTTCTGGAGCAGCGGAAAACAAGATGGCTCTGTCTTCTTTACATGCAAAGACAGCTATCATGTTCTCTCTCAGTGTTCTCTTCGCTTAGCTAAACATATCCAGCTCCTTATGTCATTTGTCATGAAGTTTGCATTCCATCCTTCATGTATAGTTTTACAGTACATATTGACATTATACTGCTCTCCTTCAATTGTTGGATTACAACTCCAAGCATTCCACATCATTGGATACACTGGCTTAGGCTGATAGGACTTGCAATACAACTTCTAGAGGGCTGCCTGATTCCCACCCTTGTTTTACAAAGATGGTTGTTAACTGCCATCAAGACTTTGACTTATGTCAGCCCTATGAATGAGTGGCCTGCAAGTCACCCTATCGTCAACAGCCTTGCTCAGGTCTTGCAAACTCAGGGCTGTGACTTCCTTGATTGATCTGAAACGTGGTCTTCTTCTTTTCCTATTTCCTTCTTACCTTATCAAGCATTATTGTCTTTTCTAGCGAGTCATGTCTTCTCATGATATGACCAAAGTACGACAACCTGAGTTTAGTGATCATGGCTTCAAAGGAGAGTTCAGGCTTGATTTGTTCTAGAACTTTGTGTGTCTTTTTAGCAGTCCACAGTATCTGCAGAACTCTTCTCCAGCACCACATTTCAAATGAGTTTATATTCTTCTTATCATCTTTCTTCACTGTCCAGCTTTCACAATCAAAATACAATGGCATTGACAATCTAGCTTTAAATACCTTAGTTGACAACCTGGATAAGGGCGCGTATTGTAAATTCCCGCACAGGAAGAACTATGACATGTCTTATCCACTCCTCAAAACCGACACCTTTTAAGCTATTGCTTCCCCCATTTGATGTTGTTGTGTGCTCTGACTTATGTTGACCCTAAGGGGATCCTATCATGAGTTTTTCTGAAGCTGAAAGTGTGTGACTTGCCCAAAATCACCCAGTGGGTTTCCTTGGGCCTGTGGGGATGGGAAACCTGGTCTCCCTACAAGGGCCTAAATACTCTAAAGGCACCAGATTCCATCTGAACTTGGAAGCTAAGAATGGTCAGCTCTGGTTGGTACTTGGATGGGAGACCACTTATAAATACTGGTGCTGTAGGCGATATTTCAGAGAAAGGAACTGGTAAATTCCTCTCAGTATTCCTTGCCTAAGAAAACTTTATGAACTTTTGTAGGCTTGGTTTACCTCCTCAGAACCAAGTCTACAAAAGCTTCTGCTACAACTTCTCTCTTTCAGTTAGTCCCAAAGGTGAGCTGCCTTGGGTCCCTTTTTGGGAGAAAGGCAGGATAAAAATGAATAATAATAATAATAATAATAATAATAATAATAATAATATGCTACAAGATCCCTTTGTATACTATACTCCAGATTAGCACAGCCATGTCTCTGAGTTAAATAAATTGTATTTGTTTTAATTTTTTTGCCTCCATGAATTCCAGTTCTGGGGAAAAGGCAGGATATAAAGTTAATAAAAATAACAATATGAGAATAGGGATGCTACAAGTGTGTTTGTGCTTGTCAGAATGTATAGATATGGCTTGCTATGAACTGCAGTGTGGTCAAATCTGGGGAGTCATTCAAAGGTAATGAATTGTTGTTTATTTGTTTGATAGCCTTTAGGGCTGAAGGGCAGGGTATAAATACAATAAATACAATAAATAAATAAATAAATAATATTTGTTTACCAGCCCCACACTGAGTGCCATGTGAAAACAAAAATACCAAACAAAAACAAGGAGATATACCAATTAATATGACCAAATGATTGTACTAAAGAAGCACTTGCAGAAGAAGAATTCAAATCTTAAGAAGAATTCAAAGCTACAAAAATCTTTGGGCAACCCAAAACCTCTAAACTTTTCCCCCTTTCCTACAAGCTGTATCAATTGCATACTCCAATCACAAATTAATGTACATATGTTTCTTGTGTACTTATTCATAGCAATGATTCATCTTGTGTGCCTATGTGTGCTTAACAAAATCTTGTTGTTTATGAGCTACTTTATTTACTGAAGAACAACCAAACAACCTAAATATGCAACACATTCCATAATAAACATACTGCCAAAGAGTTCAGCCACAATTTAACATAGTTCTTCAGTAATCTTTATAAAACTAAACAAAGGCAACACAGAGACTCTGGTCTTCCTCTGTTTTATTCATAGATCTGCAGGCAGAGCTGCATAATTTCAAGTCTCATCAGTAAATTACTATAGTATGTCAGCTCAATCTCTTATAAAAACTATTTAGCATGAACTTTCATAGTATGTCAGCACACACATTATTACTATAGTATGTCAGCACACACATTATTACTATAGTATGTCAGCACACACATTATTACTCTATGGTGCTGCTACAGATCATGTAAATTTGCTTCAGTTATTCTCTAAAGCTGCAATAATCATTCAAGGCAGGTAAAATCTGTCTTAAAAATTAGTTTTGTGGATCACACTGCTAAGTTCTGATCTAACATTCAAACAACTATACCACCCTAGTTCTCTATCTTTGAGCTAGGTGAGCAATACTATGCTTTTACAAAGGAGTATAAAACTGATGGGACTGAGGCAACTGTTGGCATGAATTGATTTGTCATCATGAACACCCGCTTCAGTAATCTCAGCATATTTTCACCCATGTTGGTGTGTTGCTGTTCACCGCATTAACTGAAAATGATTTCAGAATTAAAACAAGATTGCAGTTTCTGCCATGGAGTTTTAAGTTTCCTTCCTCTATAGTCTTCGCTCAAGATAAATATTAAAAACCCCACAAATATGGCAGAAATATGGTAAACCTGTCCCAAAATTCTATGCTTACAGAAACCAATGTTTGAGAAAACAGAGGAAACTGAATATTAAAACAGGCTTTCCCATCCTGATACTCTTATGTTGAACAGCAACTCCCATCACTCATCTAGCCACCATGGTCACTGGGGTTAATTGGGGCTAGCTTATTTTTCAGGTGCGGGGGGAGCCGTCTGAATATGTCTCAGCAGCACTGATGCTGCATTACCCCCAGAATGTGCTACCTGAAGCAGTTGCCTCACTCTGCTTAATTATAGAACTGACCCTGACATCACTGTCTACAGTGGAATTTGCTTCTAAGCAGACTTACAGGAGCATTCCGTACAGTTACAGTCCCACACAAACCTAATTGGGAGTTCAGCAAAACTTACTTCTGAGCAGATATGCAGGAAATCAGGCTGAATAATTTACCCACGGCCCTTCTGAGTATAAACCACTATTTTGGCAGTGTGTGTTATAAATAACTATATTTTTAGAAATATTGAATAAATAAATAAAAACAGCCCACATTGGCTCTTGATTCAAGTTCATATCACAGAACAGCCAAGGTTTTTGTTGAGTGGCCTTGGAAAAGTCACACTGTATCATCTTCAGCCTTTCATTTGTAAAATATTGAAAGCAGTGAATTACCAGACTCCACTATTCTGAAATATTGTATGGTTTGGGATTATGAGAAATCTTTCAATGGTGTGGAAAATATTGTATTGTAAACCATGACCCAAAACTAGACAATACTGAACAACACTGGCAGATGGAATTACCCATTTGTTTCCTGTCAAATGGTTAGGTTTGGCTACAGTCCAAAAACCATGTGAGTCAAGAGGCCTAGCTCCCATGAACTGGAGACAGCTTAATATTGAAAATGTAATGGTTTATACAGTAAATTACACTTTACTGGGTACCACTGTTCTAATCTTCTTTTGTGTCCAGAGGCAACTTTCTATCAGCTTTCTCAGCAATGTAATGCTGTACATGCCTCTGAGTCAAGGTTTCATTAGAAAGATATTAATTAGTAGGGACATCATGAACATTCAAAAACAGCTGCTCAAAAAGGTGGGGGGAAATGACCACAAGCAAGGTCAGGGAGGACAGAAACCCTTGTTGCAACCCAGGCAAAATAAACAGGTCTGGGTTCACTTTGATCATGCAAAGCACTGTTTCACTCCTTCCCTGCCCTCAGGCTACCTAACAACTTGACTCAAAACAGAGGAAGGCAGAGGCAGCAAGCAGCATTAGCTTTGGTGCTTTCCAGTGGGGAAGATGCAAATAGGAGTCCCTAATAGAAAAAAAGCATGCCTACTTCAATCAGTTCAGCATCCTTTTTGGGAAACCAGACGGGATGCAATGGCTGTAAATTGTTCTAGAGCACTTTCTGAAGATTTGGATACATTAGTTTGGAATGCATGCAAATCTCTTCAGGACTGCTTGAGAGCCACAGAAAGCCTTGCCCACTTTCACAGCAACAAAATGATGGAACACCCTCAGTCCCAAGAACAGTAAGCAAATTCTATTAGAGATGCCTAAAGTTTGTTTTGCTTTGCGTAATTTTTGCCTCAGAGCACTAATCCTGCTGTAAAAATCTCCAGGATTCAAAGTTTCATGCATTTAAAAGCCTTATCGAAAGTGAATGTGGATCAAGTTACTCAAAGAAGGTTATATATCTTGTTTGCTGTTTATTTAGGACACCAGGTCCCTGTCACTTGACCCTCTGCACTAATCCTCAGCACTTGGAAACTCCATTCATTACTATTTTGATTATTTTTGTAGAGCAAGATACAAAAATCCTTCCCAATTTACCTCATCAGTTCCTAAACATTAACACAAGCATTTTTCCAAACCTACAAGGGGGGGGGGGGGAGAGAGAAAAGAAAGAAAACCAGAATAAAAATCTACCATGTTGTACCATGAATGTTCTATCAAGACAACTCTTCAGGCTGTTGCTAGGAACTAGTGAAGAATATAATTTCAGCCTGAGGTTCGACTCGGTTCACACACTCCAAACTGTCTACATGGTGCAATTTGGACATCAGAATCCTCATGCTGACAGGCGATTGGGGTGTAGCTTCAAAAATCTACACAGAGAAAAATGTGCACATTTCAAACACAGGCAAAGTGTTGTTTAAACATGCTAAAGTCAAGGAAAGAGGGGGAAATGCATTCTTCATGCAATTCAGAAACATAGCTAATGTGAGGACTTTACTGCACGAGAAAAGAAAGGCAAAGCCAATTGGGAGAGTAGGACTTTCTCTTTGGCATTTTGCATGTCTTTATAGCATTTCCATTCTTTTCCCAAGGGAAAAGATAACCATCTCTCATTGGGAAGAGAAGTGCTCTGGTGACATGCATATGGCACAGAGCTGTTATTCTCCTTATCGGTTTCTCCTTTCTTTTCTCATGCAGTAAAGTCCTTAGTCTGAAATATCAGTACGCAAAGGGATGTTGTAGCACCTTTGAAACTACCTGTGCAAAAGTTGTAGCATAAGCTTTTGTAGAGTTTTGGCCGAAACAGACAGGCAGTAAGCGCCAGCTTCCCGCTGGTGTGGGAGCATGGCATTCAGATGGTGCACGCCCTATGCTACATGGCTGACCACATATGTGTTGGCATCACGGCCTTCCGGTGGTGCAGCATTTACATGCACTACAGTGCAAGAACACCAAAAAGCCACAGCAGGGGTGGAAAAGATGCTGCAAAAAAGACCAGCAATTTGCCACTTCTTTTTTGCAGCAGCAAAACGCCGAAGTGGGGCCACAATGTATGGTTGCCATAGCACCCACCCAGCTCTTTCAGGGGAGGTGTCATGCCACCCCTTTGGGATAATCTGTTTTGGCTCTCAGTCTCCCTCCTCAGATGCATGGAGTGAACCCGTGCCTATGAATAGCCATAGAAATGCAAAACTTGTGGTTATAATAATTAGGTGACTAGTTCAGCTTTAACAGTGGTCATTGCTATTGAGGGTATACAATTTTAAATGCACACGTTTGGAAAGGAAACAAGAAAATGATGGAACACGTTCCATTAAAATAGCAACAACAGAACCAGGCACATAGGATGTGGAGGTGGGAAAAGGAGGGCATTTGCAGATGCAGATTTTATAGGTGCACACATCTGCAGTGCCTAAGAGCTGGCAACCATGACATATCACATAACACATATATATTTGGTTTATGCACTAAGAGCAGATGGAAGGTCTCCTCTTGTGTTATGAGAATGCTTCCAAGGAAAACCTGGGTTACTTGCTACTAGGTCCATTTTTCACCATTGAGGCACTGGTTCCCCCACAATCAGCTGGAAGAAGAATTAAATGTGATTAAAACAAAATCTAATATGCACAATATTTTCTAGCAGCAACCTTCCTCTGTAGTCCAAGAGTCTTTTATAACATAATTTGTAGTCTGTAAAGGTTCCCTGAAACAATAATTAGTAGTTTCATCTTTGCATGTGCTTTCCCTTTTATTATCTCTTGTAGAGCAGGTGAGATTAGTAATTAACAGTTCTTTTATTCCTTTCATTAGTATTTTTTCCTAGTATACATCAGCATAACATCACTATAAAAGAAACAACAGGAAAATGAAAGTAACCCAGTAGTTAATACTCCTGATCAGAAACAGAAGCTAACTAATTAAGTATTAAGGATAAATTCTAATCTGCCAGATTTGCCAAACACAAAGAAGTGAAAGAGAAAAGTCTGCCAGAAGAATATTTTTAAACAAAAGCACAGTAGCACTTTAAAGCATGGGTGAAGATAGTACAGCCCCTAAGCCACATGTGTTCCCAGAGCTGTTTTTCAGACATCCCAAGGGCTCCCTCATCCCAGATTGTGGGGAATGTTGGGGAGTTTATTGTTCTTTTTGTTTTTACTAAAAAAAAATCCTGCTGTATTTCCTAGGAGTATGCAGGACAATTCAACCATAGCCGAGATCCTAGATCAAGGAAACAGCTTGTAACTTTACCCTCACACTTACACAATGCTACCTCATTACAGAACTGCATCACCAAATGTGCATGCTCATCTGCATGCACAGTGCACCTCCAAAATGTACATCAGTGCTTGTCCAGGCACAATGTACCTCTGCAATGGCACAGCTGCAACTCCTCTTCTGCATCTGTGAACTAAATATGCCTGTCCTGCATCACATAAAATTCTCCAGCATCTTTTGTAGGTGAACCTGGGGTGTATCCACACTGTGGAATTAAATCAGTTTAACACCACTTTTACTGCCATGATTCTATCCTCTGGAATCCTGGGATTGGTAGTTTGGTGAAGATTCTAAAATGTAAATACATACAACTCAGCACTAAGGTTAGAATCAACCAATCCATTGTATTCCCCATCATCATGTACAGATGCAAGAGCTGGACAGTGAAGAAAGTGGACAGGAAAAAAGGCAACTTATTTGAGATGTGGTGCTGGAGATGAGTGCTAAGGACAATGTGGATAGCCAAAAAGACAAACAAAGGGATTTTTCAACAGATCAAGCATGAATTTGTCTTGGGAGCCAAGATGATCAAACTGAGGCTGTCATACTTAGGCCACATCGTGAGAAGGCATGACTCATTAGAAAGACAATAATGCTAGGAAAGGTGGAAGGCAGCAGAAAGAAAGGAATGTTACCAAATGTTAGAGCTGGATATTTGCCCAATATTCTACAAAAAAATATTTTTTATCCCATTCTCCCTTTATGCCTAGATCTCCAACCCAGAACTTCTACGTAGTCACACACCCCTCTTTCTCTTTCCCTCTCTTTCCGTGTTCTTTCAAACCTCAGCATAAGATCAACCTTTTCTATGAAACCCAGGCTAAGCTCCCAAACTAAGTACTGTATACATGTACTGGAATTGTCTCACAGAATTTCATTCTTCCTGTTCTTGTATCTCCCACTGGTTCTTAAACTATGAAACCAGCACCAAAAGTATTCCATGGAAATCCTTCATGAGGCCCCGAGAATACAATGAAAATAATAAATGAAAATAGTAAAGCTTCATAGACTCTTTCAACCACTTGCTGAAGATGCTACAAAGTCTTTCTTTGTTGATGTGACTAGAGATAGTTTTCTTAGTTTGTAGTCTTAAAATTAAAAAAGAAGTTTGCCTTTTCACCAGTACAGGTTGCTACAGTGGAATTTTGGCCCTATTCACATTACAAAATAATCTGTTTTGGAAACCAGGTTATTTCCAAGTAATTCAGGCTTGCACGGACTGTAGTTGGTGCAATTTGGGGAGGGGGGGGGACTGAAAAGCCCATTTAAATCAGCGCATTTGGCACTGGGTCCCTTAAAGGTTCCTTTTTTTAAGAACCACAATAATCAGCATCTCCAATTGTGTGAGTAAGCTATCAGATCAATTCGGATCACACAGCCATCATTCAGGAAATGCAGTCACCTCCATTTTGACCCAGAATGGTGGTGAATGGGAACTTCTGACCAGATTTAAATGCCATGGAGAGATTCACTGCCTTAAAATGTAGTGGGAATGGTGGACTGATTTTGAATCAATTCATAGATACAGATCTCTCCATACAAAAAAGTGTGACTAGCCCCTTTGTATAGGTTTCTCGCCTATGGCATTGTTGGGTTGGAGCCAGAGGCCAAATGCAACAGCTGAGTTTCAGTTTGGAAGTCTTTCGGGGACCCTCCAGCAAGGAGAGCGGAAGGTACAAAAATGGAGTAGTCTGCAAATAACAATTGGAATTTGCAGAATAATGGTTTAGTATAGCAAAGTTTAAGGAGTACTGATTTAATTAGAAGCATTCTATAACATACAGGGCTGTAATTTCATTTTGCTACATAAATTCAGCATTCTCTAAACACTGAACAGTAACAAAGGTCATAGGAAAATGACAGAGGGCAGAGCAAATGACAGGCTGTTTCCCAAAAGTTAATCACTGCAGCCTGCCTGGATTTAGTTAACAATGTTTTTATAAACAGCATGCAACCATTAAACCAGTCATACATCTTGCTGAATGGCCTGCAGCAAATGTTTACATGTGTAGTACAG
Organism: Sceloporus undulatus; assembly: GCF_019175285.1. Taxonomy (NCBI): domain Eukaryota; kingdom Metazoa; phylum Chordata; class Lepidosauria; order Squamata; family Phrynosomatidae; genus Sceloporus; species Sceloporus undulatus. The sequence continues at coordinate 312,321,538 of NC_056523.1, read as the reverse complement.
TCAGCTGCTCTTAAGATACACGCTGTTACTTTTTTTTTTTAATCACATTATCCGCAGACTTTAGCACCAAGAGCATGCCACCCTTCACAGCCACATAATCCAGGCCATAGTCAGCACAAGTCTCACAAGCTTTCTAGTGTCATCTCAACATAACACAAACACACAGGGCATTGTACTGTTGACACAACAGCACTAGCGCCACATTACAAATGTGTCAAACATTTCACACTCTTGCTCAGCAAGTGCAACAAGCATGGAATTCCATTTATTAAAAAAATGATATTATGGCACTGTTTTTCATATACGTCCTTTATGAAAGCCCTTCAAGGTTGTGATCATACTGCAATTAAATACATATGCATATTCTGCCTATAATTCAGCTACAGAATTTTTTTACATTCAGATACTTTCAAAAGCTAGTGAGCTATTTGTCACATTGTTTTACTCTGACCTCAAAACCCTTCTGGTAAATCAGATGCAAGTAACATGTGCCCCTCCAGATGCTGTCTGACTAGAAGTTCATCCAGCCCTGGCAAGCACAATCTGTGGCAAGGAATCCTGAACGTTACAGTCTGTACATCTGGAGGGCTGTATCGTTCATACCCCTATTCTAACGCAAAGAGTTTCTTTTCTCCATCTCTCTTTATTGGTGGACCTCTTGGGCTGTTGTTGTGTTCTTCCCCTTTTTCCCCCCTTAGATTTTCCACTGTATTTCAAAATAACTTTTTCTGGTGATAGTAATTCCATACTCTTATTAAAAGGTGTCTGCTCTTTACAAATCCTTGCCTAAATACCCTAAAGGCACCAGAAGCTAAACAAGGTCAGCCCTGGTTAGTGCTTGGATGGGAGACCACCAATGAATACCAAGTGCCAGATGCTATATTTATGAGGAAAAAACAAGCAAAACCACCTCTGACTATTTGTTTCTTAAGAAAACCCTACAAAATTCATGGGGTCACCATAAGCTAACAGGTGACTTGAAGGCACAGATATATACATAAATACACTTTACAAATATTTCACAGGTTAAGGCCACAGTCTTATGAACGTTTGGTTCAGCTGCAGTCTTACTCCATTTGGAGTAAATCATATTATAATTAGTGGTATCTACTCCCAATAAGCATGCATTGTAAAGGAAAAAGCAACATGGGATATACAGTATATGAAATAAAACATGTATGTGAGAGTCAGGGTGACTCAGCAGAAGCCAATTGAGAACCACACAGGTGTAAATGGTAATACAATTAACAAGTCCTGAATGCCAAGGACAAGAAATGTAAAGTGGATAATTGGACACACCTGACAATTGTTAAGTGGTCAAGGCTGAGATGATGAAATCATTAATTGTAGGATGAACCAAGAGAACCAATGAGAATGATGTACACGCCTACTGGGTGGAAACAGACAACAGTGGGTGGTACCATGCATTGACTATAATAATGACTATGCATCCCAATGTATTTTGTGGGTTGTAGTAGAGTATTGTTGTGTTGGATAGTTTTGGAGCTGTATATAGTAGAATAAAGTAGATCTTTTATTTAAGACTACTGAGTTGTCTGGTGTCTTGGGTGAAGCTACAAGAATCAGCTGGATCCTGAAGAAGGGTGAAGACTTCTGTGGAAGCAAGAGTGAGAAGGCTTGGAGAGTTTGTTGGGGTCTTCAGCCTGTTCTCTGTAACTCTCGCTAAGCTATAACCACTGGCCAAAACTGGTCAGCGCGGTGCACAACCAGGTGGTGAGTTTGAGCCAGAGGTGAAGAGCTACAACTCCCATCATCCCTGACATGCATATGTTTGTCCTGCATTAAGTTTAAGAGTAGAACAATCTGTAACCTAAATGGTTAACATACATCACAGGGGCACAAGTCAATAAAGTGTTAACCTGTAAAATTATGTTTCCAATTTGCAAAATTCAGCTAGAGCAGGCCATCAACATGAACTGCTGGATGGCAAGTCAACACTTCAGTCAGTTCCACTGATTCAACAGGCTTGCTCTAGCTGAGAGTAGAAATTAGATTTACATGAACATTTCCAGTCCCTCATTTAATGCAGGCTGTATACATCAGCAAAACAAGACATGTTTACACTAGACAGATGTAAAACACTAGTTAAAGAGGCACTTGCAATTTATATAGGTACTGCTAAAGAGTGAATGGGGCTGTCCATAGAACTACAGTACTACAGAACATAATCTGGTAAAGCACTACAGAACAGAATATAATGTGACCGGAAACTGTTAAAGTACACGTTATAAACATGACACTTCTACAACATAACTTGTTCACCAATACTAAAAGTATTTTGTGTGGGTACGTACCTTCGAGTCATCTATCACCTTATGGCAACCCTATGAATTTCATAGGGTTTTTCATTAACAAGGGATACTGAGGAGTTATTCACAATGTGAAAATAATCCAGGATTAATCTCAGTTGAATCTACATTGTTCACAAGCATCCCAAATGTACCCAATTAAGGTTTGTTTGTTTTTTTGGGGGGGGGAGGGGCTGCCCAAAAAAGCCTACTTAATCCAGGAAAATTGATATCGTTATTTTCCCCCTGAGTTGTTAAAGAAGACCTGCATCATCGGTAGTGTGAATAACCAATGTGAACAGACCCAAAGAGACCTGGGATAAAACTCTGCATGCCTTGAAACATGTTCCAAATGCATTAGCATAATTGAAACCCCAGTTTGGCATATCACATGTTCTCAACCTCAGCAAAGGCAATGCCAAACCTCCTCTGAACAGATCTTGCCAAGAAAACCCCATGACAGTTTTGCCTTAGGGTCGCCATAAGTCAGAAATGCCTTGAAGGCACACAACACACAAATCCTACCAGGAGGGCAACAACAATTATTTGAGAGGGGTGGCACAGACCCCTGTAACCATAACCATACCTAGGACTGTCTCCCACATTTTACCAAGATTTGCTCAACCAAGCATGCAGATTAAAGCAACCTGTAGGGAGTGAAACACCTGTATTGTACCCAACTCTTTAAACAAAACTGTTACTTCATCCACATTTTTAGGTAGACACATGAAAATTTAAATGCACCCAGGGTCCTTGGGCAGACTCAACTCTAAGGAGTTTATCACACGGGACAAATCCCATGCAGAAACTAAATTTAAAAGGAAAACAATCCGCATTTGCGGGTTGTTTTTCAGATGACATTTGGGGTTAGCCCAAACAGAAAGTTGAAAAAAACCTGCAAAAGGAGCTGGTTTTGACAACTTTGCGTTCAGGTTATTTCTCTTTCATGCAAACATTCTCTGAAAATCGTTTGTATGAAAGAGAAATAACCTGAACGCAAAGTCGTCAAAACCAGCTCCTTTTTACTTTTGCTAAATTCCGAAAGCACAAAGGAGCTTTCCGTTCCAATTATTTTCATATTATTTCTCTTTCACTAGAGTGCATCTGACAAACAACACCTGGATTTTGAAATCCTGTTTCTGCACGGGATTTTACCAATTTGCCCCCGTGTGATAAACTCCTAAGAGACATGAAGAAAATGTGCAGAAAGATCCTACTTCTCAAGAAACAATGACAGCCACTTCAGTGGGATATACTTTCAGTGGGATCTCTTCCGGCAGGCCTTTCCAACTTAGTTACCCTCCCCAGATATAGAGATATTTCCCCCCTCATCTGTCTATTTCCCCCTGCCAATGTTTCTGCCTATTTTTTGTTTCTTCAAAGTTTTTAATGTTTTTAATGTTTTAAATGTTTTAATATTATTACTGTTTAATTCTGTTTTAGTACTGGGAATTGGGGGGGGTAGGTCTAGGGTTTGATTTTTTTTAACTCTATTGTGATTTGTTGTATTTTATTGTTGTAACCCACCCGGATTCTTCGTGATTGGGCGAGCTAGAAATAAATCTATTATTATTATTATTATTATTATTACTTTGGGAGTGGGGCCTTTATTAAAGATATTTCAGTTCACATCATTGCAGAGCAGAAGCCGGCACTATTTTGCAATGATAGTGAAAGGCTCCTACATCAGACAAGGCACTGGACTTGGGTAAAGACAGGCCTCCTGTAGACATTGACCATTGCACTTCAGTAGCAGAGCTGATCTGGCAATACAGAGGAGAGCGAGATTAAACCAAGTGCAAAGATCTTCCCTTGCCATGAGAAACTGCAAAAAGAAATGAAGGTGGCTGGGGGGGGGGGGGGGGGGGGGGCGGAGTAAGGGAGACATTTCAGGTTCAATTGCAATAAAATCATTTTCTGCTTTCGGAAAGTGACATACAACCACCTCTCCATGTCCTCCAAGCAAGCAAATACAATAAGAAACCAGGCAAAGGTGATTCAAACCCTGCCTGGTTTCCCACAAAGAGCCAGGGGGGTATAAAATCGACACAGCCATGAAGGGCAGTCCCCTTCAGTCATGTTGCAAACAACAAGCCTCCCCCTCCCTTACAAAAAACAACTTAGAAGCTGACAAAACTATGGCAAGACTATCTGTTACAAGTAGATATATGTGCCTTCAAGTCACCTATTGGCTTATGGTGACCCTGTGAATTTTATAGGGGTTTCTCAGGCAAGGAATCCTCAAAAGTGGTTTTGCCAGTTCCTTCCTCTGAAAGATAAGCTACGGGCCACTACAGCACCTGGGATTCACTGGCAGTCTCCCATCCAAATGCTAACAACCAGGGCTGACACTGCTTGGCTTTCAAGACAGGCCATACTAATTGTCAACTATTTGTTTGAGTGTTGGACTACAACTCTGGAGACCAGGGTTTGGGCAAAAGTCACACTCTCCCAGCCTCAGGGGAAGGCCATGGCCAACCTCCTCTGAAGAAATCTTCCCTGAGACTGTGGCTTCGGATCAGAGCTGCAAAAACCTCTGTGTGACACACACCTGTAATGGAGTCTCCTTCTTTGGAGGCTTTGAAACAGAGGCAGAATGGCCATCTGTCAGGGGTGCTTTGATGGAGCGTTCCTGCTTAGAAGAGTGGGGATGGCCCTTGGGGTCTCTTCCAACTCTACGATTCTCTGATTTTAAGAAAACCCCAGGATAGAGTCACCATAAGTCGAAAACAACTAGAAGGCACACAACAATGACAACATCAATTGGTTAACTGAGGCATCGGAAGTTATGGTAAGCAAGGATGAAGGAAAAGGCACTCTGCACATGGTCCCACATGGTGGGACATCCCAAACTTCTGGGACTGACTGGTTGAAGGGATTTAACTGGAATGGAAGAAAGTAATGGAAAATATTGGGGAAGGAGGCTCAAGTGGTCTGAGAAGAGAAGAAAGAAACCCTGGCTCTCTTTTCCATTCAGGAGAAACCCACTGGCGAGGCAGGCCCTCCAAGGGCAGCGATTTCCTTCTTCTCTTTTCTTCTGACACCATTTGAACCCCAAAGAGGAGGAGGAGGAGGAGGAAGGGCCCCGGGGGGGGGGGGCGAGGGAGGCCACTGACCTGAAGCAGGTGGCGAGCTCCCCGCTGGGCTTGAGGCAGGAATACCTGGTGGTGGCGACCTTGCTCTCCGAACACACCTCCCTAGGAATGGAGAGAGAGAAGAGAGAGAACAGGGAAAAGGAAGAAGGAGGGCAAGGAAGGACGGAAGAAGGAAAAAGAGGGGGAATGAGAAAGAAAAAAGAAAGGGAAGGGAAGGGAGGAAGAAAGGAGGGAAAGAAAGAAAGAAAGAAAGAAAGAAAGAAAGAAAGGGAGGAAGGGAGGGAGGGAGGGAGGGAGGGAGGGAAAGAAGGAAGGAAGGAAGGAAGGAAGGAAGGAAGGAAGGAAAGAGTTAAGGGAAGGAGGGAGGGAGGGAGGGAGGGAGGGAGAGAAGAAAGAGGGGCAGAGAGAGAGGGAAAGAAGGAAGGAAAGAAAAAAGAAAGAAAAGAAAGAAAGAGGAAGGGAAAGAAAGGAAGTAGCGAGTGAGAGAGAAGGAAGGAAGGAAAAAGAAAGGAAGGAAGAGAAAGAAGTAAGGGAAGAAATAGGGAAGGAAGCAAAGAAAGAAGGAGAGAAAGGAAGAGTTGAAGGAAGGAAGGACGGAGAGAGAGGGAAAGAAATAGGGAGGGAAGGAAGGAAGGAAAAAAGAGAGAACATTATCCCTTCACATCTCCGTCTCCTTCCCCTTCCTTCCTTCCTCCCTTCCTTCCTTCCCCTGCGGCCACCCACCCACCTGTCGCCGCTCTCCTCGGGCTCCTGGCGGAAGGTCCACGCCTCTCCCAGCGCCACCGCCAGCCCCAGCAGCCCCAGCAGCAGCAGCAGCAGCAGCGGCCCCAGCGGCAGCCCAGGGCAAGGCCCCCGCCACGGACCCAGGCGCCCCCGGGCAGCCCTGCCGCCGCCCCTCCGCCCCATCGGACGGCCTCTGCTCCCCAGACCCAGGCGCCGGGGCTCTCGCCAGGAGGAGGGACAGCCCCTGAGGAGGGAGCCAGGAGGAGGAGGAAGAAGTGCCCTCGAGGGCCAGGATCAGCACGAGGCAGAGGGGAGGAGGAGGAGGAAGAAGTAGCACCTGAGTCAGGAGTATGACCCCAAAGGGGGGAGGGAGGAAGAAAAGGGAGAAGAAGAGGTAAGAGAGGAGGAGGAGGAAGAGGAAGAAGAAGAAGAAGAAGAGGGGGGGGAAGAGCAAGAGCAAGGGGAAGAAGAAACAAAGGAGTAAAAAGAAAGGAGGAAGAGGAAGAGGGGGAAGAAGTGCCCCCTGAGGAGAGAGTGAGTACTCTGAGGGGAGGGCGAGGGAGGAGAGGGGCCCCTGAGGCGGGAGCCTGCGGTGTTCTCCCGGCGGAGGGCCAGGGAGCCTGAGGGAGGACTCCTGTCAAGGCAGGGAAGGAAAGCCCCCCCCCCCCGAAGCCCCTTGGCCAGCTGAGGGAGAGGGGCAGCAGGGAGGGCCCGGTGCCCTGGAGGGGGAGGGCAGGACCGAGTGGGGTCGGTGGGAGGGGGAGGGCCGGGAAAGGGGTCTCCCCAGCAGCAGCAGCAGCAGCAGGAGTTGAGAGGAAGACCAAAGAAGGTGGCCAAGGGTGGGTCTCCTGGCCTGAAGTGAGGGGGGAACGTTGGGGAAGAAGGGGAGAAAAAGAAGGGGTCGCTTGGTTTGTGGGGGAGCAATGGGGGGGGGGGGGCTGGAAAGGCTGTCTGTGGGGCAGGGAAGGTGTGGGGAGAGAATGGGAACCTGAGGGCTGCCTGAGGAGGGTGCAGGGCCAGCAGGTGCCCTGACCCCAGAGGAGGACAAGGCCCCGCAAATAGGACCCCAGTCAAGAAGAATGGAGGACATTATGACATAAAGGCTCCAAACACTCATATGAATATGCACCCATGCTTCCTAATCACGCTCCAAATGGAGGACATTTTGGAACCCTTCCTGGATGGAAGGCTGAAACAGGACGTGTCCTGGAAAAGGAGGACAGATTCTCAGCTGTGTCACTAACCAATTTGAACAGACTCAGGATGAACTGGGATAAAGCTCTACATGCCTTGCAAGTGCTCCGAATACATTGGCATCACCGACTCCATCTTCATTCAAGGGCTGACACGTGTGAGTGGCCAAACTCACAAAGATGCACAACTGCACATAGTTGTGCTTCCATAGTGTGAATGACAAACCCAGAATGTGTGAGCAAGATAGAATCGTAGGAGTTTATGACACGAAGGAAATTGGGGGTTTATCCCATGAATATCCCAGAAAAACTGTGTAATTACATAAAACGATTTCACACATCGCACAAAACCCACCATTAAAGTGGTCACAAACAAGCATTAATGCACATCTTTTCACTTTCAGGATTTCAGTAACAATGCATTGCTGATATTTTAATTGCACAATTGCGTGTGATAATCATTTGCGCAATTGCCATTTTTGCTTTACGTATTTGTGGGATGCTTTAAATGCACTTTAATCTCTCTTTAATGCCGAAATTAGCCCCAGTGTGATAAACTGCATAAAATCATAGCGTTGGAAGAGACCACAAGGGCCACCAAGTCCAACCCTCTTGCCATGCAGGAACACACAATCAAAGCACTCCTGACAGATGGCCATCCAGCCCCTGTTTAAAAACAGCCTCCAAAGAAGGAGACTCCACCAGGTGCTGGTTTTCCACTCTCAAACAGCTCTTACTGTCAGGAAGTTCTTCCTAATGTTGAGGTGGAATCTCTTTTCCTGTAGCTTTCATCCATTGCTCCGTGTCCTAATCTCTGGAGCAGCAGAAGACAAGCTTGCTTCATCCTCAACATAACATCCCTTCAAATGTTTAAACAGGGCTATCGTATCACTTCTTAACCTTACCAGCATGTCCACACAGTCTTTTCCTGCAGTTTGAACTCATTGCTCCAGGTCCTATTCTCTGGAGCAGCAGAAAACAAGCTTGCTCCATCCGCAGTATGACATTCATTAAAATATTTTAGCAGGACTACCATGTCACTTCTTAACCTTCTCTTCTCCTGGCTGAGCATACCCAGCTCCCCAAGTTGCTCCTCACAAAGCATGGTTCCCAGACCCCTCACCATCTTGGCTGCATTATTCACATTAAAAGCTAAATGCCCCCTTGACATGAATGTCTAGTCGTAACTGACTGTAGGAACTGGTGCTCATCTCTGCTACTAAGCCGAAGAGCCAGCATTGTCAAAGGCAACTCTGTGATCATGTGGCCAGCATGACTGCATGGAACGCTGTTACTTTCTCGTCAAAGTGGTACCTATTTATCTACTTGCACTTTTACATGCTTTCAAACTGCTAGGTTGGCAGAAGCTGGGACTAGTGATGGGAGCTTGGGTCTTCTTGAACTGCTAGCCTTCTTGATGGAAGGAGAAGGGTTGAAGGTTGAAGGAGGGGGGTAGGAGGAAGGGAGAAGGAAGGATTAAGAAAGAGCGTGTAATGAATGGGGTTGGAAAGAGGGAATGTGATGGGTTGGTAAGAGGATGAAAACAGAGGGGGGTATAAATGATTCTAATAAGTTGTATGTTTTCTTATTATGATTAAGATACTAAAATTAATAAGATTTGTAATTGTAAGATGTAGTAATTTGTTGGCGATTATAGGGTTTGATGGTGGGAAGAGTGCTTTTCTTTTTGTTTATAAATGATGTGTGTATGTAGGTAGGTTGGTAGTGTGTTTTGGATTGTTGTGTTTTAGATGTTTTGGTTGTTAGATATATTTTTATATGTTTAATAAAATTTATTTTAATAAAAAAAAGAACTGGCGTCTTAACCACTAAGCCACTTCATCCATAGTTACATAGTTGCACCAAAAACAACAATGTGTGAATGAGGGTACTGACTAGGGTAGAAGAGGAGCTCTCTGCAGCTGAATCAGAGATAGTTTAGCATCATGACCAGCTTGCCAGGGAGGATAGGGAGGGCTTTTTGTGGGAGGTTTTTTTTGGGAATGACAGGCAGAATCTGGAGGTGGATAAGTGGAAGAGCCAGAAGTAGTAGAAAGAATGTGTTCTGGGGCAGCCAGAAGCCCATGCCAAAAAATTTGGGGGGAATGGAAAGGGGACATGAAGCCCTGAGGCTGGAACTGAATAACTAAAGGGAGGAATGGCTGAGGGGGGAGCAAGGGCTTGAATGGAGGAGCCAGAGGTCACAGATGGACCAGTTAAGAAAGCGAGCCAGGGATTAGAAAGTAGTAGTGGGGAGGAACAAGAGAAATTGCAGAACTACCATGGGCCAATTAACTATTGCTGATGGAGAAAGAGACTTCTTGAAAGCATTGCTGTGCGATGGAAAGATGAAAGAGCCTTGGTGTGGGATATAGTGTCTGCTAATGGAAAAGTGAAAAGTTTTGAAAACGTTAATTATTTTGGACAACTCTCAGACTCCTGCTTAATTTTCTTTCAAAAAACAAAAAGAATCCAATCAAATCTCTCTCTCTGCCTTTTCCAAGAGTTACAGTACCGAAAGGTGCTGCCACATTCCTTTTTCCGTCTCCTCCATTTCTCCTTTTTATGCTGCAAGACAGGGATGTAGCTAGGATTTTAGGAAGGGGGGGTCCAGACTAAGTGCCACCATTATAATGGGGCTTGGGTGCGGCAGCGCAGCAGCACACACCATTCATTTTTCTAATGGAAGGGGGGTCTGGACCTGAAGAACCCCCTCCCTTGGCTACATCCCTGTGCAAGACACAAGTCTTTGAAAAATGGATGTGCGTTGTGCCTTCAAGTCACTACTGATTTATGGTGGCCCTAAGGTGACTCTTTCATGGGGCTTTCTTGGCAAGTTTTGTTCAGAAGGGGTTTGCCATTGCCTTCCCCTGAGGCTGAGAGACTGTGACTTACCCAAAGCCACCCAATGAGTTTCATGGCTGAGTGGGAAATCAAATCCTGGTCTTCAGTACTTAATAAATGTGAACAGTTGAAGATCCTGATTCAAAATCATAAGCTATAAGCAGTGATATTTGTTCACAGAAGCTGATAGTACAAGCTTCTTTCTTTCAGTTATTCACAAAATTGCTGTGCATACTGGTTTTCCAGACTAACAGGCTATGTCTTTGACTTGTTCACAACTTCATAGAGATCTCCTTGTCTCTGGAAAAGGGGAAAGAAAAGAACTGAATCTGGAGTCCATCTCCCAAGAGTAGTTCCAGGAATGTTTGGCTTTGCTAAATATCTATCCCTGTTATCAGGACTGTGTTCTGGCTGAGAAAGCAGTAAGCAGAGAACTTGGTGGTTCTTATTTGGTGTTTTTATTTGTAATCCTTAAGCAGAAAAAACCAGGTATTTCTAGATTAAACATTCTGTATAATGCTAGAAGACCCAAGTGCTAAAAAGTCAGCAATTGTTTCTCGTCAGTCCCAGAGCTTGGAAAAGTTACTCTTTCGACATTGCAAGGAAATAGATATCAGTGGTTCATGGACCAACCGAGGTGTGTGCATTCCCTCCCATGATTTCTGAGCTGCCTCTGGAAGATTTGGGCTAAACCTCAGGGAGAAACTTCCAAATATTAAAAACTATTTGACAGTAAAAGAGACTGCCTTAGGTGGTAGTGGTCTCTTTTTAAAGCATTTTAAGTGCCATGTGGACAGCTGTTTTTCAAGACTAGTAGCACTGCTGCACTAGCTGCGAAATTGGACAAAGTGACCTCCAAGATTGTAACGCAATCTTTCTGGCTCAAAATATGAACCAATTTCTGGCTCCCTAACAATTATAGGCCTGTTACAGACAGCCAAAATAAAGCTGCTTCGAGTCACAGTGGAGGTACAGTGTTTCAATGATGCATGCGTCCTAAGAGTCCAGAGGTCACAACAAAGCCACGCTCCAGCCCTAAGGACTGGAGCATGGCTTTGGTGTGGCTTCTGGACTCTTAGGATGCATGCATCATTGAAACACCATACCTCCACTGTGACTCGAAGCAGCTTTATTTTGGCTGTCTGTAACAGGCCGTAGTCTGCCTTCTGCAAAACTCAACCTTTGCCTGTCTTGACTGCCTTAGGCATCCTCCCCAAGACCTAAAGCCTTACTGCCTAGAGCCAAATCTTGCTGAGATCAGACAACACCCTTATGATGTGTGCATCTTTTGGCTAAATTGGATGTGTGCATCTTTGAGGAAGGTTAGGCTAAATAAAAAAGTAACTCATCCAAGGCCAACTATGAACTTCATGGTTGGGCAGCCATAGCTTAAACTTAGCCAGGGAATCAGAACCACTTTTCAGTGCCATTTCAGTACCAGAACACACAAATTCATGAAGCTGGGTGGTGCCTAGCTTATACATTTCCAGCTTTTATTGTTGTTATTGCAGTATGTTGCGGTTTATATATATATAAATATATACAGTATATATATTGTAAATGATCTTTGCAACATTAAATGAAAAATGGCATTTCAGATGTTTTTAAAATTACTTTTTGGACTATATCTAATAGAATCCCCAGCCAATATGAATAGCTATCCAGAAAAGTAATTTTTCCAACCTTTGATTAGTTAAATAAATACTTGGTTAACAATAAAAGAAAGGTTGCATTTGGAAATGCACAGACAGTATTCTTTTCCCCCTTATACAGTAAATGAATGACCACAGCCAGCCCTTCCCTAGTAGAGGTTAAGGGGCAGATTTCTTGAGGTCAGAAGTGGTTGCTTCCTTCCCAGCAGGCTTAATCTTTAACACTTTCTAACAAAATGAGATAATCACAGCAAAGAGGGCTTTGCTCCCTTATTTTATATACCAGTTATTATGCGTATTTTCAATGGCACATTACTCTGTACGTACTTACCAGTAGCCTACTTGGGGCAGCTTCCTGAGGTCATCTCCCTTCCGTACTTTATACCAAGAGTGAGCAAGATGTGTTCCTCATTCTTCAACATTTGCTCTGTTGGCTGGGGCTAATGGGAACTTGCAGTCCAACAGCTTTTGGATGGTTCCACTTCAGCCACACTAAACTGAAAAAAAGAATAGTACATACTTTAAAAACAAATCTTTAAAATACAAGAGGAGACTTTTTTTTTCAAGGTTGAAAGCAAGGCTGAGGAACATGTGACTGTTGTATTGCAGCTTACATCAGCCCCTGCCAGCATAGTCAGTGAGGGATCATTTCAGCAGCAGTTCAATGACCTCTAGAAGGCCGTACAAGTGGAAACTCACTTCATAGATGTTGCATTGCTTAGTACTTAAGAAATTAATCCAAATGTATATCCTCTTTTATATCAGCTATATGTTTAGATAGACACTTAAGTTGTCCAGTAGACTGTGACTAGATCTTCATTTTGAAGGCTGTCAAGATACAAATTCAGTTTAGACGTAATAAAATGTGGAAGGCCACTTCCATGAGCTGATCTTGGGCAAGCTATACTCTCTCAGCCGTACAGGCTGAACAGCTTCAGAAGAGCTCATGTAGATGCCACAGCAACTACAGGTGGAGCAGATGTATACCTACATTTAGATTTGCTGCTCCCTGCAGCAACCCATCTGCCAGCTCCTTCTGAAATTCGTCTAAGGAAGCTGCTCCTGCATCATCAAAGGGCTCCTTGTAGACCTGTGTACTCTGAAGGGAAAGCAGAAGAGAAAACACTTCAAAGGCAAGGGAGCTCAGGGCATCTTCCCCTGAAGAGGCCATCCAATGACCTGAGACAGAACTGCTGTTTTCTTGACTTTGTCTATTATGACTTCTTTTGATTTTATTGATGTTGCATTTTAAAAATGGTAGAATGCCTTCAATGCCTTGCTAGAAACATGGTTCAGCTGTTTAGCTGTTGCAGGAGCAGGCAGAAAATAGATTTGACTCACCACTCACAAGGCAACAGATCTACTGGCTGCCCCCAGTGGCAGCTGGCGACTCCCATGTCAGTGGGGAAATAAATCCATTCCAGATTTTAGATATGGAGTTGTCCAAGGTTCTGAACCTATTGGGGAGACCTATCCCCCAAATAAGTTCATCACTTTGCATAGTTTCTTTAAAACAAGGATTAAAACCTGAAGTGGCTGCACAACTTGCTAATCTTGCCCACGGATGTTAACATATCTGGTGGCCACAGGGCTGACGTTATTGAAAGGGGGCTGACACCCACACTAATATATACACATAGGGCTGGTCCATACAAGGAGGAAAAAACACATACGTATAAGTACAGCAAGTCATTGGTATCTGCTGGGGTTTGGTTCCCTGACCATGCCATGGATACCCAAATTCATTGATGTTCAAGTCCCATTATACACGATGCCATAGTAAAATAATGCCCCTTCTGTAAAATGGCAAAATCAAGATATGCTTTTTTGGAATTTATTATTTTTAAAAATATTTTCAACTTGGATGTTAGAATCTGTGGAGACAGAGGGCTGACCATTTACCTTTGCACATTTAGGCTTCACTAGAACCATGCTGAATGTGTACCACCAGGGCAATCTTGGCATAAGCAAGTATGTGCCTCTCCATCCTCCTCACACAGCCAAACATGGGGATGTTCACCTGAACAGCCCTGGTAAGGAATTCCCAGAAAGACATCACTGGCACAATAAAAACAGGTTAAATTACAACAAAACATCACATTGTGGAATGATCCTGGTCATCAATACTCCACTTCCAATTCATTTTCCGCTGTCCTTGCCCACCAGGAATGTGTGTTTGCTGAGCATGCTCAGTCCTCATGGGACCTCTACCTCACTTGATGGCTTCTCACTTCCACCCCACCCCTTAATGATTTGTTTTACTTCTTTAAACCTTAGTGTCTGCTGACACCTTTGGGCTACATAGGTTTAGACCCCTGGAAATTGAGTTTTCTGTACAGCTGGACCTTCATATTCATGGGGGATCCATTCTGGACCACCACCACCACCACCCTGCACATACAAAAAATGTGGGACCTCAAGTCCCAATATACAATATAGGAGAAGGCCATGCAATATACCACAGTATGGTTTAGTGATTTGAGCATTGGACTGGGACACTGGGAGACCAGGGTTTGAATCTCAGCTCAGCCATGCAAACCCATTGGGTGACCTTGGCAAGTCACACTCTCTCAGCCTCAGAGAATGACAATGACAGGCCCCCCTGAACTGAAGAAACTTGCCAAGAAAACTTATGATAGGTTCACCTTGTTAGAAATTATTTGAAGACCAACAACAACAATTCCAAAGCAGATCTGGAATTGTGTGCTAACTCCAAAGCAGCAATCATCATCGTCACCATCATCATCTTTGTATTAAGCTTTTATTTATTTATTTATTTATTTATTTATTTATTTATTTATATCCCAACTCATTCCCAAGATATTCACAAAGTAGTTTACAACTGTATTAGCCCTTCTGTTTGCTCTTGTTTAATTGCCAAAGGTCTCATATCTGTAAGTGTTGTGATAAATTAAGAAACCAAGTAGTTGCCTTGGATCCAGATGGATTGCTTGGAAGTAAGCCTCAAAGTGAAGTATGCTGCAAATACCTCTTTTCAGAATAAAAATCCTTTCTTCAGCAGCAAACCTCTCCAAGTTATATGATGTGATGCAATGGAACAGAATCTTTTGCGATTGGTAATCATAGTACTAACACATAAAAGATGTGGATCTGATCTTGTTTTATCTCTTTTGTAATGGACAAACAGCCAACTCCATTAAGAGATCAGGGGTTACATCCTAAAAAGCTCTGCAATACTCCAATAATCAAGGAAATATTAGAAAGTTCTTGCCTCAGGCAAGAATAATCTGGCACATGTTTTTCCAAAATAGATTTAAATAGAGTGTTTCCTGGTGAGAGGACCTGAGCTTGGAGTTGAACAATCAAGCAGATATAAAGGAGATAAAAGGTGCAGATGCAATCTGGGAGCATTTTTATATGTGAGCTAAAGAATTCAGCTGGGCATGTCAGCAATCCTCCTCAGACTTGTTTAAAAGAAAAACTGAATGCAGTTCAGCTGTGAGGTATATTTTCGGTCATAATACTTTAGGAGAGTTGTGTCACGTGCCATCATTGAAAGCTATTCAGTGTACAGAAATCTTTATTTGTTTTAGTTTTGCCTTGCAGGCTGTTCCTTGTGTTTTTTATGATGCCAAACAGATTTCACAATTATCTTTGTACATATGCACAAATGTGTATTATTCAGTCATGACTGGTCAGGGACTCATCCTGACTCACTGAGTTAAATGAGTTGACAACTCAACCCTAGATAATGATAGCATTATCTAGGAGCTCTGAATGTGCTGCAACATTTTGTCACAGGAGATACCTATCTACACCTCTTAGCCATGAGAGCTGAATGGAGTATTGAGATGGAATCCTGCTGGTGTCCTACTCAGTTTTGTCCAATGCAAGATATCCACATTAAGTTCAAGGTCTCAATAGTGGAGGTGTCCATGTGGCACTGCTACACATACAGACACATGTTTGTTTGCATGTTCAGATGCATATTCAGTTATGTATTGTGTTACATGTTCAATGACGCATTCAGCTCTATATTCATTTGTGTAATGGTGCCATTCAACAGAAGGATTGCATAGCACAATCACTGCATGCCTACAGGCAGAGATTTACTCTATGAAATACTCTATGATGTATTCAGAGGTAGTATTTTTCCAAATAACAAAATATAAAACTGAACACCAAAGTTAGGATTGTTCAAGCCATCATATTTCCCATCACCATGTATGGATGTGAGAGCTGGACAGTGAAGGAAGCTGACAGAAAGAAAACAAACTCAATTGCTGGAGAAGAGTGCTAAAGTTATCGCGGATAGCCAAAAAGACAAACAAATGGTCCTAGATCAAGTCTCAACTGTCTGTGGAAGTCATGATGATCAAATTAAGGCTGTTATACTTCAGACAAATCATGAGAAGGCAGGACTCACTAGAAAATGTAATAATGGTAGGAAAGATGGAGGGTAGTAAAAAGAGAAAGGCTGTATACAAGATGGACAGACTCAATCAAGGAAGACACAGCCCTGAGCCTGCAGAACCTGAGAAGAGCAGTTGAGAACAGAGGGTCTTGGAGGTATCTTATTCATAGGGTCAAAGTTGATTGTATGCCAACAACGTTTCCAAATAACTAGACATCCAGGAGTGAGGGGGCATCCTCTTCATCTCCAGTTTCAAAAATATTTGGAGGCATCTGGCTGCTCTTGGGAAAGCCAGAAGAATAGAAGAACCTATGTGTCTGATTCAACTAGAGCACGGTTACCTTTTTGGATGTTAAAATCCAACAGCCATTGCAGCCCGTGGCCATGCTGCAAAAGGATTCTGGGTCCTATAATCCAAAAATGTAACTTTTCAAGTCTCTGGAATTAACAAGGCAGTTTATATATTCCTTCTGACATTAATATGTTCAGGGAAAGTTCAAAAAGTTATTATCCAGCAGGGTTCAGATTACAACCAGCATGCGCAGCCACCATGAAGCAGACCTGCATACTTGCAAAAACCTCACAGCAAAGGGAGGACCAGCCTGCTTCAGTGCATCATCCAGAGAAGGAGAAACTGCAGGGACTTTACTTCCCCCTTTCTCCTATTTACCTTCAAGTGCTATTGGTCCTGGAGTTGTAGAAGAGAGCGAAAGCACCTTCTGGCTCCATCCATCGGCAGGGAACTGCCATGTTGTCCAAAGTGTGTGTTTGCCCTATTGCAAACTGATTTATTCAATTAATTATAGTAGTTGCTAGTGCCTCTGTGGCAATGAAGTGGTAAATCTGCTCAAGGTTTTAGTCCTGATTTTAAAGAAAATATCCAAGATCCTGAATCTATTTGGTGAGAACCAGAGAAACCTCTGATACAGATGCACTGTTCAACGTTGATGTTGTTGTGTGCCTTCATATTATTTCCAACTTATGATAACCCTGTCACAGGGTTTTCTGGGACTGAGAGAGTGGGACTTGCACAAAATCACCCACTGGGTTTCCATGGCCCAGCAAGGAATCAAACCCTGATCTCCAGAGTGGTAATCCAGTGTTCTCACTTTTCAACTACACTCCTGGAATTTGAAACATAGCTGATTATCACCATGACTAGATCTGGTATTCTCTTACTGTAATTAAAAGAAAGAAGATCAACAGGCAGACAATCTCACTGCTTTAACCATGCACAAACAAGCATTCCTTTTGGATATATGATCCAATGCATTAATATACATGCCTAGTTGTTAATGACAGCTAGCATGATGTAGTGGTTAGAGTGTTAGAGTAGGACTTTGGCAGACCAGGATTGAAATCCCTGCTGGACTATGGAAACCCACTGGGTGAACTTGAGCAAGTCTCATTCTCTTAGCCTAAGAGGAAGGCCATCGTAACCCCCCTCTGAATTAATTTTACCAAGAAAATTAATTCAGGCTGACCTGTTGTTGTGTGTGCTGTATGTCAAAAACTACTTGGAGGCACATACAACAACATTCAGGACCTTGGATAGATCCTTTGCAGTTCAGGTTAACTCCAAAGTAAATTTGCCACCCCACTGACATGGAAATCACTAGCTTGCTTATTGAGAATTGAGAATTATTTGATCAAAAAGTAAGACATTAATTCAAATCTGTTTAAAGATAAAGAACAATAAGAAGGAAGATAGGGAATGTGGGAATCTGGATATGCTCATCAACACAGCTAACATGAAATATAGATCACCTAGGCATAATCATGCTCACTGTGGTGAAGCGTACTATGTTTCTGTTTATATTATTCATTCTAAAGTTTAATGTATGTATACAGATCTGTATCCTCCTTTGTCTTTTTCCTTTTTTTAGCAATGCATATCCTCTTTTTCAGAAATGCACAAATCCCATTGTTTTGGTACCTTCCCAAAAGAAAAATGAGTTATATGAAGTTGGAGGCTTTCACAACCAGCATCCATATTATTCGAGGGGGGGGGGGGGGCTATGTGGTCATGTTCTGGAAGAGAGAGTTTATTCCTGATGTTTCGCTGGCATCTGTGGCTGGCATTTTCTCTGAAGATGCCAGCCACAGATGCCGGGGAAACGTCAGGAGTAAACTCTTTCAGAACACGGCCACATAGCCCCAAAAAAACCACAAAAAACTAAAAATGAATTGGGGCAAAATCTTTCCTGTGCAAAAGTAAAGACATAAGTCTCAGTGGGTGGTAGTAGTGAGAACCCAGCTCTTTTCCACTGCAAGACCACTCCAGATACAGATACACACAACAGTAGGAGCCTGGTAGGTAGAGCTGTTTTGTTTTCATTGGAGTTAACTCTGGATCCTGTTTTGATACAAGAGGTTCAAGCTGAAGAATGTGAACTCTTTCACAGGACCCTGCTGCCTATCAGTTGCTCAAAGAATCTGAAGTGGGTTTGTGCTTAATCATTCTTGACATCCTTCACAAAGCTCAGCTCATCTTTTAAGGAATAGGGGTGGGATGATAAACAGTCACAGAGAGGTATAAACATTATTCTTCACCTAACCAGCACACACAAACCTAAGTGCAATAATCAGATTGAGCCTCTAATCAGAACCTGAGAAATTATTCTTTGGACTACACTGCCCAGAATCCCCTTAGAATGCAATGTATCTTATATCAATGGGACAAGGAAAAATACCTTTTGTTCTGTCTTTAAAATGGCCCTTGTCAAGCTAAAATAGGAACTTATAAAATTTGGAAGTTCTTTGCTTTTTTGTAGAGTTCATGTTATTGTTGTTGCTGCTGCATGCCTTCAATTCATTTCCATGGGGTTGTCCACATTGGCAAAATAAACATTTTCACCCCGTTTCAAGCCTCAGCTGTTTATTCAGCACACAAAGCCAAAATAGGTGAAACTGGGAATGAGCCACACTGTAGGACTAAAAACTGGAGAAAAGAAGCCCGTATACTCTTCTTGAATGTTACACCATCAGCAGTGGAATGCACTAGCTTCCGTGTGATGAATCTACTCTGGGTTTCAGTATAAATGTTTCACCTATTTGGGGGATAGGATTCAGCACCTTTACAGTTTGGATTAAAATCCAGACTAGATTTAGTGCCCAACCAAAATGAAATCATCAGCTGCCACTGACCATCACGAAGCATGCCCAGGCAATTGGGTTCAGGCAGGCAGGAAAATATCTTGGTGGTCTAGCCTTTGTAAATGCAATCCCGCTCACAGTTTTCTCACAGTTTAATCCAGTCAGACTGAACAGTGGCCTAAAGGCATGCAGGACTGTGTCTGTGAAAACAGACCAGACTCTCAAACCATAGCCTACTTTCTCATAACTCTCCCTTGACTTGGTTACTGGCTGAATTCACTACAGTGAATTGTTGAGGTTAAAGGCACTTAAAATTAGTGGTTTGGATGGTCTGGGGACTTGGAAAACCAGTGAGATTTACTTTTTAAAAAAGATTAAATGTGCTCTGTTCCAAAAGGCAGCAGAGACTTCAGAGTTTATTGTACTTAAGTCAGTATATGTTATGTGATGGGTTAGATAGCTTTCTCAGATAAAATGAGAACCATGTCTTTGAAGATCCATCCTTACCCCCATCTTCAGTTATTTGCTAAGGTAAATACAGAATGTTTTACATCAAAAAGATATTTCTGAATTAAAGCTTCCACAGTCTTTGATCTTACATTTAAAGCATAATAATCCCCCCAAATTTGTGATGGTCTTACATCAATATCTCAAGCCATCTGCATTATCAGAAAAGACACTTGTGAATTGTTTAGCAAAATATAAACTGTAGGACGTGGTTTCTATCCATCTTTAACATTGGTCAACCTTTGCTAAGGTTCACAATGGAAGCTGAGGCCTAGGTACTGTCCCAGAATGTATCAATTTGCATATCAAATGCGAAATCTTCTACCTTCTGCTTGTGTCTACCACCTTATTGCATCTGTCAGAGTTGGAGAGAGGTTAGAAACAGGGGGAAAGCTCCTTTGAACTTCCTTCACCTGTCTGTGTGTTTTCTCCTGTGCTCCTATATTGGCACTTTAAGTTTAAACCTCTCTCTCTCTCTCTCTCTCTCTCTCTCTCTCTCTCTGTGTGTGTGTGTGTGTGTGTGTGCCTTCAACTAATTGTCAACTAAATTGCAACCCCATGAATGTCATAGGGCAGTGATGGCGAACCTATGGCACGCGTGCCAGGAGTGGCACTCAGAGCCCTCTCTGTGGGCACATGTACTGTTGCCCCAGCACAGAGTTTGCCAGAGTTTGTTACTAGAAAGCAAGATGGACATGGCACTTTGCAATAAATACGTGGGTTTTGGGTTACAGTTTGGGCACTTGGCCTCTAAAAGGTTCACCATCACTGTCATAGGGTTTTCTTAGGCAAAGAATACTCAGCAGAGCTTTGCCAGTTCCTTCCTCAGAAATATAGCCTGCAGCACCCGGTATTTGTTGACAATCTCCCATCCGAGTACTAACTACATCTGACCCAGATTAGCTTCCAAGATCAAATGGGATCTGGTGACTTTGGGGTATTTAAACCCTATTACAGATCATTACAAACATTGCAAACATGCTAAGTGCTTTCAGTGCTCACTCATGCAAAAGAAAAGGTCAGGATGTAGCCTACCCTAATCTTCCTGGTGCTTGGAAAACAGGGGCAACAGGAAACATCTTACCCAAAGTAAAATTCTTTGAAATTTTAAACTCATTTAAACAAGAGGCTAAAAAAAATTCCCATTAAATTGATTGGATTCATAAAGAAGTCTGCCTGGATCATACCCTGCATTAGGAAACAATATGTTTCTTTGTAAATGCTTTCTGAATAGAATAGGTATTGATTTTGTTCATACACAGAATGCCTGTCCTTTAGCAATGAATAAGCACAACCAGCTCTTGTGAAACTAACATCATGGCTGAGTCTTTACATCTGAGATCCTCATGCTCACACTTGCTTGTCTATGAACCACACATACAACAACAATGTTACACATGCATAAGTAAGCTGTACACATCAGTACATACACTGCAGGGTTTGGTGAATTGGAGGGGGATGTTTAGTAGAGCGACCTAACTAGCTAGGGGACTCTGGGAGTTGTAGTCAAAAAACTGTAATCCAAAAAAGCAAGGGAGAATTAATTTTCTTTTTGCAGAGCCAATCTATCCTGCCACTAACATGCATCAGCTCTGTCATTTTGCAAAATTATTGCATCAACTGCTTTTTCCTTATGATGCAATTATATACACCTTCGGTAAGTTAGAATTCAAAATTCTTTAAGTGTTTAACCATTTATAATTGATGGCAACCTCATCCACTCTCAGCAGGTGCATTAGACACTTTGAGCAGGTGCAGCAATTCCTGGCATGGAGATGAAGTAAAGCTTCTGCCCTTAGTTTTTTAGCTACACAATCCCTGCCAAGGAAAACAGAACAAGCTGGCAGGGTTTTCTTTTGTTTAAAAAAATCCTCTTTATTATTCTCTTCTCTTTACAATTTTAATTGGTAACCATCACAAAAGTCTGGGCATCTTTCAGTACCAGAATGGCCTTTTCTTTTCTTTTTCTCTTTCTCTTTTCCCAGGCTGGTACAACTTGGACACTGCAATTTCTGATCACATGTTTCTGAGAAGAGAACACAAAAGGCTACTAGACACAACTGAATAGCTATTTTGTCCCTTTAAAAAGTTGGCAGGTAAGAACCTCCTCATATTCAATCACGACTGTTGCCAAATACTCTGGTGCCACACAAAATCCTGACTATTTTCCATGTCCTCTCGCAACGTGTCACTGTAAACCAAAGGACATATAAATCTCTTCAGTAAAAACTCATGGATAAATGTCTCAAATCTTTTGGCCTGAACTCCTTGTTATCCAAGTTCACTTGGCCAGCACAATCATTACTGTACTCTACCAACACTGCATATGGAAGAAGGACACAACTGTGTACGTACAATGCCCCTGCAAGTTGTTGTTGTTGTATGCTCTCAAGTTGACTCTTGACATAAGCAACCATGTGATGGGGTTTTCTTGGCAAGATTTATTCAGAAGGGGTTTGCCACTGACTTCCTCTGAAGCTGAGAAAGCATGACTTGCTCAGGGTCACCAAATGGGACCCTATGGCTGAACAGGGATTTAATACCTAGCATCTATACAGTACTGTAGAAATAATGCAGTTTGACACCACTTTAACTGCCATGGCTCAATCTTACAGAACCCTGGGATTTGTAGTTTTGTAAGGCACCAGTAGTCTTACGCAGAGAAGGCTAAAGACCTTGTACAACTACAAACCCCAGGATTTCATAGGATGGAGCTACAGCACCTAAAGTGATGTCAAACTGCATTATTTCTACAATGTAAATGCTCCCTTGGTTTCGAATCCACTCCCTGTGATGGGGGCAGCTGCAATGGCCCTGCCTTTTCCTGTTACTGGCCTCTCCGTCTCTTGCCTCTCCGCCCTGGCCAGTCCATCCCTGGCTTCTCTGTCCCCGGCCTTCTCCTGTCCCTTGCCTCTCCATCCCCAGCCAGCTGTAATAATAATACTACATGCCTCTGAGGAAGTAGATAATACCAAATGCATCTGAGGAAGTAGACTTTAGTCACCGGCCTTCTCACAGAGCTGCTTTGGCACAAATGTAATGTGAACCACTCTCTGCTACCGACACAATTCATAGATTCACATCAGATACCAAATCAACTGTAAGTGAGAATGAGGCCCTTGTCCAACTAACCACTATACATACTCTCTCAATGGGGTGAGGTGGTGGGGTGAATCACAAAACAGGCAAAAACATGGGGAGTGATGTCATACCATGATTGTGTCTTCCTAGGCTGCTGGGGTTAATGATGAAAGGAAAGTATTCATCTCCTCTTTGTTGTTTTCCCATTGCATGATGGCATGCCTACAAATATCTCAGCAATTTTCTCTTAGGTTTAGCCTTCTTAATTTGATCCATGAGCCATTGTGTGTGTCAAATGGGGCCTTTCTGTATGGAAACAGCCTGTTTGTCAAGCACAGCATTCCTTCTTCGTGGTTTAGGTAATGTCTTCACACCGGTTTGCTCTTGTGGCAACTGGCCACTTTCATGTGAGTTGTCCATAAAATAGAGTTTATCAGATCATAAATAGCTTCTGCACTGACAAAGAGTGTATTCCAGGAAAACACTTGGAAATGCTGCTGTGAAAGGAGAGTAAGCAAACCAAGGCAGCCCAGGCCAACTGGGCTGTGAGCCAAGGCATGCATCATTAGATTTTATTTGAGGGTTTCCTCTGCCATTTGATTAAAAAGTAAGTCCAACAGTAACTTTTGCAGGTTTCCCAGTTCCCAGAGCCTCCACACACAATGTGCTTGTAGCCTGGTGCAGTCTAGGCAGATGTAAGGAATGGGCAAAGTCTAATGGGAATTATAATACTGTATTATATTATTATATTGTTGTCATTGTGTGCCCTCAAGTTGTTTCTGGTTTATGATGATCTTCATGAGTTTTCCTAGGCAAGGTTTGTTCAGAGGGGGTTTACCAGTGCCTTCCCCTGAGGCTGAGAGCATGTGACTTGCCCAAGGTCACCCAGTGGGTTTCACAACCAATCAGGGAATCACACCCTGGTCTCCAGAGTCATAGACCAATGCTGAAACCAATGCACCACACTGGGCCTTCATTGGTTCCTTCCTTCATTGACAGTATTAAAATTATATTAATCATCTGTGGACATTATTTTTCTTTTCTTAATGTACAACTGTAAACCTTCCTTTGCACTTTCTGCCTTGACTTTCTTCTGTAATCATTCCAAGTCTTTGCTATTTTCTGCAGGTAATATGGTGCCATCTGCATATCTTAGGGCCTATACAGACAGGCCCAAATTAAGCTACTTCGGGTCACTTTGGAGGTATGCTTTTTAAATGATGCATCCATCCTAAGAGGCCAGAAGCTGCACCAAAGCCACACTCCAGTCCTAAGGATCAGTGACCAGAAGCAGCTTTATTTTGGCCTGTCTGTATGGGCCCTTAGATTGCTAATGTTATTTCCTCCAGTTTTCATGCCTCTTTCCTCTGAGTCTAATCCTGCTTTACAAATGATACGTTCAGTGTACAAGTTCAGTACACAGAGTTATAAAATGAAGCTTTGCCTGACCGCCTTGCCAACTGGATGCCATTCCTTTCTCCATATTCTCTTCAGACAAGTACAGGTTATGCATCAGGACAATAAAATGTTATGGTACATAACATTTGTATAAGAGGAACCCATAGATTTTCATGATCTACTCAGCACACAGGCTGATTCCCCCCCCCCCCCCGAAATTCTTTGGGTGTGCTCCATTATCCAAAGTATGTTTGCAATATGATCCCTAATGCCTCTTCCTTTCTTGAATCTAGCTTAGACATCTGGGATTTCTCATTCCATATATGGTAAAAGTCTTTGTTGCAGAATTTTGCTTACATGAGAGATCAATGTAATGGTTCTGTGGCAATCTCTGCTATATTATCTTGTCTTATCTTAAATTTTCCACTCTTCTCCCAACATGTGGCCCAAGTGCAGCCAAAAACGGTTTTTTTAAAAAAAAGTTTTAAAACAGTTAAATAAACTATCTTATTAAAAACAGTACTAATTCAACACCATCGGACCTGCCCTGAAGAGACAGAGCCCTCCCTCCATGGCCAACTGTCATCATCCAGCCTGGAGGGAGTGAGGGGGTGGGTAGGGGCTAATTTTGTATTGCAACTTTTACTGTACACCGCTATGATCATGGTGGAATAGCAGTCTATAAATAAAACATTATTATTATTATTATTATTATTATTATTATTATTATTATTATAAAATAAATTATAAGCAATGGAAAAATATATAGCAATGTACAGCAATTACCCCACTAATAGCCAAATACTGTACTTGTCTAAATAAAAAGATCTTTGCCTACTAGTGAAAGATGAGCAAAGAGGAGGCCGATCCAGTGTGTTCCATAGTGTGAGTGCACACACCAAGAAAGCCCACTCATGTACCCTCATCAGACATACCTGTGACTATGATGGAACCTAGAGAAAGCCACATTCACTCTGCCTATTTCTTCAACTCTCCTGAAGGCAAGGTTGACATTGTCATTTATGATATGTCATAGAGTTTGGAAAAGTTACTTTTTCGGAAACTCACTCCCAGAATCTCCCAGTGATTCTGTCCAATGGCTGGAGGCGAAAAGTTGGCGGGTTCTGAGAGTTGTAATGCAAAATACGACTTTCCCAAACGCTGCCTCCTAGATTGATATATGGATTGGAATGCTAGTTATCTTCCAGGTTTCACGCTTCTGTGAGTTTTTTCAAAGTAATAGTCTGCTTGAAAATATTCCAATTTGCAGGCAAAAATAAATGCATATTAAAATTATCCTATATAATTCAGGAAAAAAATATGTTTAGAGATACATACTTTGAGAGACACTGGCCAAGAGCAGGCAATATATCGTAACATTCCACCATAGTGGAAGCCCAATGCATCTCACTTCTTTTCTCCCACAGGACTCACCTTCTCCTCACACCCATCATATATAGCGATTTGGTAGACAATGGAGAGCAGAGGACAGATGAAAAGTGTTTGGCTGTGTGAGGTGCAAGATTACAGAATCATTATCACTGTTCTAGAGGATGCACAGAAATCCCAGAAGATGACTTCATCAATGTGTGTCTGGTTATAGTAACATAGCCAGGTGATTTTTAGCCATCCTCCCACTCTCCACTGGCTACTAAATTGTCACGTTGAGGGGAAGGGGGCCTGAAAAAGGTAGAATATGGGCATTGTGAAGAGGAGTTAGAGAATTCTGACCTTTGCAATTACAAAAATAAAAAGACATGTGCAGATGTAAATTGGACTGTGTATGTCACAAACAGAATGCCAGCCAATATAATAAGATATTTGCATGTATGTTTAGGGGGAAAGTCATTCAAAAATACATATATATGCATGTACTGCATAAATCTTCAATATAGTTTTTTTTTCCAATGGCAAATTAACAGAGAAACAAGATGGAATGGGTTTATGAATAGATACAAATGAATCTGAGACAAACTAAAAATAGACATGCATCCAGCTTGACTAAAAATTACCAGAGAGTAATGTTCTGAAATACTCCCACCCTTACATTTAACACTTTTTCCAGCCTTTGGACTGTTTTTGTTTTTGAACTCTTGGGAACAATTTAACACTGGATTAAATGCATTTTTCTCACATCTGGATCTTACTGTCTTCCTAAGATGTCAAGAAAGGCATTAATGAGGATGGTTCATTCAATCCAAACCAGAACTAGGAAAGGGCACTTTTGAGAACACAGGTCCTAAAATCCCCCACCACCCAGGCGGCTAGCTGAGGATTCTCGTCATGCATCTACATTGCAAAAATAATGCAGTTTGACACCACTTTAACTGTCATGGCTCCATCTTATGGAATCTTTATATTTGTAGTTTGTTGTAGGATGAGAGCTTTCTGACAGAGTAGGCTAAATATTTTACAAAATTACAAATCCCAGAATTCCATAGCATTGAGCCATGACAGTTAAAGCGGTATCAAACTGCATTATATCTGCATTGCAGATTAGACGTAGATGCACCCTGGGAGATGCAATCCAAAAGAGTAACCTTCCCCAACTGAGTGAAATGCAGAAAGCTGTGAGGTTGGTCAGGCTTGAAAGGTGACAGAGACTTGCACAAACCCACCCACTGAACTCAGAATTGAGTGAATGATTGGATCAGAGGATGGATTCCAAGAATCTAGGACCACTTTTTGGATCAGAGAACTAATAGATTTTCCTGAGAAATATACATCCACTCCCCCCCATCTGTCACAGCAAAGGGCCAACCGTACAGAACTCTTGGGTATTTTATTATTATTATTATTACTTCTATTTCTGCACATATCCGTTAATGGATATTTCTATAGCAACTGACAGCTGTTGTCTTCTAAATAAAAGAGAGAAATCAGTGCAGCTGTTAAGCAGCACCTCTTGGCTGTAGTTCACTTACTACTACAAAGAAAGAGCTGACTTTGTAGAGTCCAGGAAAAGAAAGAAAGAAAGAAACATCAGCAATAAAGAGCAGTGAAAAAAAGCAGGTGGGAGAGCGCATCTAAGGGGCTTCTGACAGATAACCTATGCAAGCAAGCCAAGGAGCACATACCAAAAGTATTACCTGCAATGAAAAGGCAATTTCATTGTTCACACGAGTGTTGAAAACAGGTCCCCCAAATCCTTCATTACTCTGTACATCAAGCATTCTAAAGCCTTTGAGAGGTCAACCATTACACCAGTTTGATACCATGTTTAACTGTCATGGCTAAGGATCTCTGAGATTTTGAAGTTGGATGAAGCAGTAGCATCACTAGGGTCTCAGTGAGGCTTTTCAAGTTGTTTCAAGGAATTACTGCAAATACTTGGTTTGGAGAGCAAAACCCATCTCTGCCCATCTCCCTTTTTTAAAAAGGCCAAACTCCCAAATTTCCCCACATGCAAAAAGCAAATTAGGGAAAGGCTATGTTGAGTGGAGGGAAACCCAATAAACTAGCTTTCCTCAGGAATACTCGAAAAAGGAAGATGGGAGGGGAGAGGGGAAAAAAGAGAACATGGCAGCACCTTTAAGACTAATTGGCTTTTACTTCAGCATGAGCGATCATGGATATAAAGCCACATCCTCAGATATTTAATCAGATCCAGAAAGATGCAAGTTATGTCCCTTGCCCTAAATTTTCAAAGGACTATGTAAGGTAATACAGGACTTTCACATCTTTACAGTGATCAGCTAGGCTGTATCTGCACTGCAGAAATAATCCAGTTTGGCACCGCTAACTGCCATGCCTCAATAATATGGAATTCTGAGAACTGTAGTGTTGTGAGACATTTAGCCTTCTCTGTCAGAGAGCTCTGGTGCCACATCAAACTACAAATCCCAGGAACTACAAATGAACTACAAGTCCCAGCATGGAGTCATGACAGTTAAGTGGTGTCAAACTGGATTATTGCTGCAGTGCAGATGCAGCCTAAGTGTTGATGTGTGAAAGCAATAAATCTGCTTACCAAATTCAGTTTTGTTGGGTTCAAATCCTTCTAGTTCGGAGAAGGCAAGTGCAGTAGTGAGGACACTTGTGAGGACACATACAGTGTGCCATGAAGCCATAGTCTTTGTTCATACCTCTGCTAATGGACAGGAACAGACTCTTTCTTATGGAGGAGCACTGAATTATTTGACATCCCCAGCCACAATGGTTCAGTCTCAGGAGAACTGTAACTTTCTGAAAATATTGATCTAAATTGGAAGTATCTGACGAACTTTTTCTTAAAATCTCTTTCCTCCTGCAATGGGCATATTGGTGTTCATGATTTCTTGGTGCTAATGTTTCCTGGCTTTAATGCTGAATTTTATTAGTTGTTTAAGGGATACTTTGCATTGAATTGTAAAGAAGTTTGAAACTACTTGGAGCTTGTGTTCAGAAATAAGAGTAAAAAAGAATACTGCGAATTCCATTTTGATAGCTGGACTGAATTCTGGGCTTAATGGTTCTCTCAGAAAAGGTGAACTGATAAGTATGATTCTTTCAGGGCTCTTTGAGATTAGTATAAAAAAGGATGAGCCTGTGCAGTAGAGCTCCTGGGATTCACCATTTTTTGATATTTCTGTTTCCACTTGTTCCTTTCTTTTGGGAGGCTGTTTGTAGTGATTTTTGGGGTCTGTACTAGGGCTCTTCCAAAGGTGTTTTAAAATCAGGGTGTGGTTTACTGAGGTGACCCTAGGGTTTGAAGTGAAAATTTTCTCCTGGCTGGTTTTTTTTAAAAAATTAGATTTATAGTGCAGATATGCCATTTTACAGATCCGTTATAGCATAATGACTCTAAAAAGGGAAAGAAAGGATTCTTTCTTGTTCCAGTATGACTCTGAATTTTTTTAAAATACATTTGTAGATGGGAACAGAATAGAAACATTATTTGGATATTTGAAGAAGAAGAAGAAGAAAGCCCAAGAACTAAGCAGCAAATAGAACAACAACCCACCTATTTGTCCTGTCTGGAGGAGCTAACAGATGTGACTATTTTAACTCCATAGTCTATTTCCATCTTCTTTGACTCTGTGGGGCACATGCAGCTGCTGTGTATGACATCAACTATAGTTTTAGTTACTTGAGTATCTGGCAAGATAATATTGGATATGTCTTCTGCGGTCTTATTTTGGGCAATTGACTGAAAGAGATTTCCTGAAAATTCCCAAAGAGATGCAACATGGAAAGCTACATTACTAATGAAGTGGCTCATGGCTCAACTTGCTCCTGCCACAGCCAACAGCAAAATTCCCACTTTGAATTCAGTCAAAATAAATCTGGGTTTATGGTGGTGTCATTTGTTGGTTGATAAGTCATCCGAGAAACAGTGGGACACTTTTTGACATATAAAAAGAAAATGTGTTTTGAATGTCTGGTTCTTCATTCATTCTGTACTATAGCTTTTGGTTTTATGAAATGTGTTTATGTCATCTGGTCACATTTGCCAGAATGAAAAGGAAAACTCAGAGTGAAGATGGTAAATTCACACTTAGGCTATTCATATTAGGGTTTTGCGGATTTGTTTTTCACCCTCCTTATATTATATGCATCTACAAAGCAAATTCACTCATGACAGTTGCTTACCCAGGAATCTGGACTGGATAAGCTTGGCTAAGGACCTAAATACCCTAAATGCACTATATCCCATTTGATCTTGGAATCTAAGCAGGGTCACACTACCAATGAATACCAAATGCTGCGGGCCATATTTTAGAGGAAGAAACTAGCAAAACCACTTCTGAGTATCCTTGACCTAAAAAAAACCCCGTTGAAATTCATAGGGTCATCATAAGTTGGCAGGTAACTTGAAGGCATGCACACACACAAGCTTAGCTGGTCCACTTTTTAAGATATTGTGCAAGGAGATAAAGTATCTCCTTGTGCAATGCCTTTGTCCTAAGTATGCAAGGGCAATCATCCTCCTGCCATTGATTGGCCCAGGGGGAATAGTATGTGCAGCATCCCTTGCACACATGGAAAAGAAAAAGTGGCTTTCACCTTTACCTAAGGAGCAATAGTCCTCCAGGTCCACAGGAACAGTTGTATTCCTGCATCGCAGGGGTTTGGACTGGATGGCCCTTATGGTCTCTTTCAACTCTATGGTTATATGAATGTATGAAAAGTGCTTGGGTGCATCCCCAAGTCAGTTGCCACAGGGAGGACCTTTGCTCAAGAGCTTCTAGATGTCCTTGCACAACTAGAGAAGATGCAATCTCTGAGCACCCTTACTGGGGAGTTACACTCTAGCCAACAGGAACTTGGCATATATTTTTTAGCATAAAAGGTAGAGACAAAGATGTTTCTCCCCAGGACCAAAAATGCTCAGGCTCCTATGCCAGAGTTGTTGTTTGTTAACTAGTTATTTTTCCTTTGAACCCCATGAAAAAATGAATTGTCCTGAAGCTGATCAAGTACAACATATATATGACTCTCCTAAATCCACCAGACTTTAGAGGGGCTTAATTTTTGCTGGGACATGCATATTGTGTTCCTATAATAATAAGTCATTAATCTCCACAGAATGTTATACTTCATTCTTGCAGAATACTTCTCAGCAAGTGGTGCAATGCCATTCTCACTGAACACAGTAGAAGACTTTCAGTCCTCTTTGAGAACAAGCAGGTATTGTGTACATTGGGTTGTTTTTTTTTTGTTAGTTCAAAGGCAGCATTTCCTGTTCAAAAGCTAACAATTGCTTCAAAAGTTCAGTTTTAAAGTTTAACTCGGTTTAAATATGTTAAGCTTAGCTGACAACTTCCTTTGCAAACAATCAGTTCCAATTACTTCCCCTGATCTGTATATTTGGTGAGTCATGCTGAGAATAAATCACAAAAGTATACCAACATCTAAAAGACTTTTCAGGGGCTCCATTCTCCAAGGCCAAGAGTTTCCCTTGGTGCTTTTCAAAAGTTCTAGGTGGGTTCAATGAAGTCCGATGAGGGAAAGAAAGAGCAAGTATCAGAGAAGCATCCCATAGTCAGATGCAGACTGAGGACATCTACCACCAAGATTCATCAGGATCCTCCAGAGGTTGCAGCACATGGTATCATTACCAGATATTTCTCCATTGTCCACCACTTTCCAGCAGCAAGAAAATGTCTGTGAGTGTGTGCGTGTGGGCAAACCAAATCCAGACAAAAAAAACCAACCCACAATTAAATATAATTTTAAAAGCCAGTTTTACAAACTAAAGTCCAGATAGGAAAACTCTGTTTTGATCACTTGGCAGAAGCTCAGCCAGGATGGAGCCAGTCTGTCTTTCCTTGGCAGGGAATGGCAGATGCTGCTGTGAAGTAGACCTTGTCCTGTGCACTCACCAATCTAGCTTGTCTGGATTGTGGGACATGTATCCAGGCCTCCTCTGAGGATCTCACATTCTGGGCAGACTCACATGTGATGAGGTGGTTTTCCAGATATTCTGGCCCTAAGCCATTTAAGGTTTTCTGGGTCAACACTAACATTTTGAAATAAGATGAGAAACTAGCACTTGAACTAATAATCTCTTTGGGAAGCCACAGAGATTAGAGAAAATTAATGTGCATTATTTTGTCAGCTGCAAGGCTTTCAAGAGTGAATTGACTCAAGTTGACATATCAGAACCATTATAGGCACCATTATCATCATCAATAGTGAGCCAGAGTGGCGTAGTAGTTTGAATGTTAGGCAATGACTCGAGACCAGGGTTCAATTCCCAGCTTAGCCATGAAAACCACTGCGTGATCTTCAGCAAGTTACATGCTCCCAGCCTCAGGGGAAGGCAATGGCAAATCTCCTCCGAACAAATCTTGCCAAGAAAAGCCCATGATAGGTTCACCTTGGGGTTGCCATGTCAGAAATGACTTGAAGGCACCCAACAGCAGCAGCAGCATACAGTGCTAAATGGAACCAACAGTATTGTCAGAAACAGGCAAGGGCTGTCCACATACAAAGTCAAATCCATGTGGAATATTCTTTAATGCAGGATTCTTGAAATCAATAATTTGGCTTGGAGAAACTGGGATTTCAAGTGCACCTACTGTTCTTTTGACCAAAACAAAAGTCTACTGCCTTACTAGGCCTGGCAAATTCAGAAGCATCATATCACTTCTCAGTTATTGGGGGTGGGATGGGGGGTGGTATGCCTCCTGCATACTACTTTTCCTTTTTTGCCCATAATGAGAACCTTAGGCTTGAAACTAAGGCTATTAGTTCTTTCTTTTTTTAATAGCTATTCAAAACCACTCTGTCCTCCACATCAGCACTTTCTCTGGTTCCATTTCTTTCTTCTTTATTGTGTATTTCCAGCCAGGGATCACATATTAAAGAAATGACATTGCAGTGTTACATAACCAATCAGACATGTCTACACAGAGTTATTGTTTCAAGAATACAAACCAGTATTGTCTTTGTTGGCATGTGAGGAACATGTCTCTACTTTGCCAATGCAACTGATGCCACTTTTTGGTTTTCCACACAATGACCCCTCTAGTAGTGCAGCATGGGAAGAAAAAAGGCATTGCTTGATTGCTTTTGCAACACAGGAAGATCTATTCTTACCCCCAACACTTCCCAGAATGCTTAAACATTTTAACTCCCTTTTCATGTCCCCTTCCATCACTGAAAGCATACTTGTTTGGTTTGATTTTCCTGTGAACATATTTTCTGCTATAGCTCACAAAGTTAGATTCCAGCTGTGGGCTTTGAGGTTCCCTGTTCAAGCCCCAAAGTCCCTGACAGGTATACTGATCTGTACTTGCAGGAAAAAATTCTCTTCGAGTCCATTATAGAGATTTGATACTATTGCTAGGATAGGTATCATTCCACACCACATATCAGATGTCTATATCTCTCTTCTTTTTTCTTTTTTTTTCATTGCCAGGAAAAGGTCTGCTGGAGAAAGCAGCTCCATTATTTTCATGTCAAATTCATGTTTTAATCAATTTCATTTATTTTTAGAGAAAATATGAGCCCTCTCTGTGCCCAAGGGAGCAAATCAAAACCTTAGAATGAAATGACAGTCCAGTATTTCAAGTACTATCATATTAAAATGGAGTTTTATGAGTCTTCAGAGAGTGGAAAGGGTTTGCTATGATAAATGATCAGCTTTTAAAAAAGTATTTTCTAGGACCACTTATATGGCTGTACTGTTCTTTGTCTCTTTTAATTTTGACATTAACTATCTCAGGTTAGATATGTATAGTTTATAAAGTCCCACTGGGCTTGGTCCCTTGTATGAACGCTGTTTATAGAATGTTTCAGCTTTTTTATTATTATTATTATTGGTGAAGACAGAAAATAAATCTTAACAGTATTTTCCCCTTTGTGCTTTCTTCTTTAGATCTCATTGATCTTCCACTTGTAAACCTAGTCCAGAGCCTAGAAAAGTTTCTGTTTGGGATTAAAATTCACAGAATTCCCCACCTGTCCCTGGCATTTAAAAAACAACAACACTGCTCATGCCAGTTGATGAATTCGGAGTGTTGTAGCCCTGAAAAATAACATTTCCAAGTCCTAGCCAGCACCAGTCTAACCTATGATGGGCACCTTAGCATACTCTCCAGTTTGTCAGGGACATGGGGCTGTCATATTCCAGTCCCTCATATCCAGATGTCTAATTTGCCTACTT
This sequence comes from Sceloporus undulatus, assembly GCF_019175285.1. Taxonomy (NCBI): domain Eukaryota; kingdom Metazoa; phylum Chordata; class Lepidosauria; order Squamata; family Phrynosomatidae; genus Sceloporus; species Sceloporus undulatus. The sequence continues at coordinate 312,287,673 of NC_056523.1, read as the reverse complement.
TGTAAATTATTGTAATTATTCATATTATAAATTTGCACCCTAATTATGCAAATCAATACATTAATATTTTTCCACCATTACCTTTTTCTACTATTAAGTTTCAACCTCAGTACCAAGCTAAGTGCTCTTGTTATCTTCTTTTTTCTCTTAGCTGGTGTGAAGAGAAGGGGGGCTTCCAAGCAGTTCCTAGAGACTAACAGGACTCCTTTTACTCTCTTGAGGCTGTTTGGAAGAGAAGTTCCACCGTTTTGTCTAGCCCTAGGTTCAAGCTGCCAACACACACAAGGCCATCTCTGCATGCCTCCTTTCCTTTCCCACCTGCTGGGCAAGTTGATGGAAGGGGAGAGGGAAAGGAAGAATAAGGTAGCAATACACAATAGCAACAGTTTCTTGCTTCATCACCACTGCCACATATTAACCTACCCATCAGCCTGCCCTGAAAGAGAAATCCAGGAATTACTGCTTCAACTGGCCCAGCCAGTTGAGACATTTTTGAGTCCCTTCAATTCAGGATTTTCCAGGTTTTCTGGGACAAATGGCAACCCTACAGGGACACACCAGGTTAATCTTCCACCACCCTATTTTCTCAACTGCGTTTAAAATGTCCCAGTTTGCGCCGGTCTGTACAGCACCTGTATTAAGCTTTAGTGATCTTCGTTTGTTTAAGAACATGGTTTTTTCATCTAGGTAATCTGCTTTCACTTCCGTGGCATGCCTAGCAAAACAGATGCATGAAGACATCACATATCTCATTTAGTGGCTGAAGTGTATTAAGTAAACTGAGGGACTTAACATGCATTTTCTTAGTTTGCATTATCTGAGTGATTTGTTCAGTAGAGCCAGATTATAGAATTTGTCACTTTATATCCAGTTGTTCTCCATTTAATGTCATATCCTGTTTACAAGCTCTGTTGTTGTTGTTGTGTGCCTCCAAGTCATTTCCAACTTATGGCGATCCTAAGGAGACCATATCATGGCAATATTTGTTCAGAGGAGGTTTGCCATTGCCTTCCCCTAAGGTTGAGAGCAGGTGACTTGTCCAAAGTCACACAGTGGGTTTCATGGCTGAGCTGAGAATCAAACCCTGGTCTCCAGAGTCCAACAATCAAACCACTATGCTGTGCTGGCTCTCTTAAATTTTGTTGTTGAAATGTGACTTCAAGTTGTTTCTGGCTGATGGCGACCCTAAGGTCATGGGGTTTTCTTGGTAAGTTTCTTCAGAGGAGGGTTTGTCATTGCCATCCTCTGAGGCTGAGAGACAGTGACTTGTACAAGGACATCCAGTGGGTTTTCATGCCCAGATCAGGATTCAGACTCTAGTCTCCTGAGTTGTAATCCAGTGCTCAAAATTTTATATTCTGATTTTTTCACCAGTAATAATCAAATCCACTAGATGGCAGCATATCCTAAATTACTAATCCCTGGGCTCTACCCTTGAACATAACCTTAGCCCCTGAGTGACAGGGTTATTAGAGTATGAGGACAGATTACATTGGCCAAATGCCTGTCATATAGATGGCTGTCAACAATACCACAGTGCTATTGATATGAACATATAGGCTTCTTTCTGTTTAGGAATATGTGAATATGTGAATTTTACTCACCCCTCCAATGTCTCCTTTGCCCCTTCTTTGTGGGAGCCAGTGTGATGTAGTAGTATGAGTGTTGGACTAGGATTGAGAGGCCAAGGTTCTAATTCCTTGGGCAAGTCACATTATCTCAGCCTTAGCGGAGGGCAATGGCAACCCCTCTCTGAAGAAACCTGCCAAGACAACCCTATGCCTTAGGGTCGCCATAAGTAAAAAATGACTTGGAGGCACACAAAAATGACAATGATAACAACAACAACAACAACAACAACAACGTGGAAAGTCAAAGGGTGCCCTTAGGCCAGTCACACTCTCTCAGTCTCAAAGGAGAACAATAGCAAACTCCCTCTGAACCAATCTTTCCAAGAAAACCCCATGATAAGTTTGCCTTTTGTATGTACATGCCTTCAAGCCAACTGTTGACTTATGGTGACCCTCATGAATTTCTCATGGTTGTCTTAGGCAAGGAATACTCAAAGGTGGTTTTTCCAGTTCCTTCCTCTGAAACGTAGCTTACAGTCCTGGTAGTTCAGACAGAATCTGGTGCATTTAAGAGTATTTAGTCAGTAGGTTTGCATTGGGGTTGCCATAAGTCAGAATTGACTTGAAAGCACACAGCAACAGCAACAACAAAAACAAAAACAACCCTTCAGTTATTTCCTCCCCTGCAACTATGTGTGAATAATACTGATCTACGGCATGGTACAGACTTCCCAAAAAGGGAGGCCTGCCAGCACCTGTTTTTCCTCTGCAGGGAAGCCACAGCTGCCATACCGCGCAGCTTCCCTGCGGAGGAAAAAGAATCCTTTTACCCTGCTGCGGCGGTGGTGGCATAAAGAGTGCACCACTGGTGCACTTGGTACATAAGCACGCCACAGTGCTGTGCGGATGCTGTGTGACGTTTACGTAACAATGGAGGCGGCCATGTATACAGGGCGCCACCATTGTTACACCCTTGTCACATGCGAGGGTTGTAAGGCGTGTGGGCACTCCGCCCCCAGGCAACCCTAGCACGTGACGAGGGCATCACAAAAGGCCCATCTGTACCAGGCCTATCTTTCAGGATTACTGTTAGAGTTGTGAAGGGCTTTGGACACTAACTATATACATAGGTATAAAGCCTGAACAATAAAAGTTATTCTTCTGCCTGAGGTGAAAGATGATACCCCACCCTGAATTTCACATGTAGAAACTAAGTGGAGTGGCAGATAAGTTTTATTTCAGTACTTCATGAGGGAGCATATTCTCAACAATGGCTGAGATCATACATCACCCCAGCACAGACTAAATAACCATCAGTAGAATTATGGTTCATGCTCCTCATTTTAAGATGTATATATACAATTAGGAACAGGTTCAGAGAAGGGCAGCATGGAGCCTAGTGAAGGGAAGCTCGGGGCGGGGGGACTGAGCTTTAAATTTTTAAAGGCATGTCAGAGAAAGGAGGGTGTAGGTTTGTTCTCTGTTGTCCCAGAGGGTAGGAACAGGTCGAATAGTATGGGGTTACAGAGGGTAAAGTATGATGGAACGTTAGAAGGAACCTCTTGACACTAAGAGTGGTTGAGCAATGGAACTTTTAGTTAGAGCAGCCTTTCTCAAATAGTGGGGCGGGCCCCCCGGGGGGGGCGCGAGGCTCCGTAAAGGGGGGCGCGAGGCTCTGTTATGCAGAGGTGTACTTATAACAATTTTATAGACAAATGATACTATTTACAGTCGTGCGGGGGGCGCGAAATGTTTTCTTCTTCCTAGGGGGGGCATGACAGAAAATAATTGAGAAGCACTGAGTTAGAGAGATGGTGGAGGCTCCTTCTCTGAACATTTTCATTTCTAGCTCTATGATTCTATGATTCTATGATTCTATCCAACCCACACATGGTCACCACCATGCATACAGCTGTCACCTACTGGACCATCCAGAGCCTCCTCTTCCCATAGGAGCCCAGTTGGCGCAGTGAATACATGCCAGTACTGCAGCCACAATGTTCAATCCCAGAGGGGTCAAGGTTGACTCAGCTTTCCATCATCTCGTAGGTTGGTAAAATGAGTTGATGGCAATTGGTTTACAGATTGAAAACTGCTTAGAAAGTGCTGAGTTCACTATGAGACAATATGCTAAATGTAAATGCGATTGCTATTATTCAGATGCCATCTGAGCCACACCTCACATTCTATAAATTCCTCTCTTCAGGACTAGTAAATATCACCTTCTTTATGACCCTAAGCTTCTTCTATCCAATTTCCATTACTCCATTTCAGTTAGCCTAGTATGGTGTTTCAGATTGAATTGTTAATATGTGTTTGTGTGCTATCTTGCATTTTTCTAAATGAAACCTTTGTTATTCATTAAACTTGGAGTCCTCTTGCAGTTAGCACTGGTATACATAGGTGAAAATGATTCCTGGGGTTATCCAACCTCTCTCAGACCTTCTCTGAGCCAAGCAATTCCCCCAACATTTAAAGAGACACCGACACAGCTGATAGGGACCCCAGGTCACTCTTAGTATATATTTGTATTGAAAATGTTCAGATGTGACAATGGGGTGCTACAGTTTAAAATTGGTTGCAGCTGAAGGCCAAAAGCCTGGGCCGAAGACAAAATGTCCAAGGTCAACGGAACAAGACAAAATGTAAACAAGACATGTTTTTCTGTTTGTACTGTGATTGGTTCCTATGTTGCATGGCAACTTGTCGGAAGGAGGCTGGACTAAAGTGAGCACAGTGTGGGAATGTTATACTTATGAGAGAATAAAGACTGTTCTAGTGTATTCTGGGAGAATGGACTCAGAGAGAAAGATGTGTTCTACAGTAGTAGCTTTTAGCTTGTGTAAATAACAACAAGAAATAAAGCCCTCAGTAATGAGTGAATACTGTTAGAGTTTGTTTCTTTAATTAAGCAGTTGTTTCACTAGGCATTGTTCCAGCAAGCAGAAAAGCCTGTGTTGGAGTTGGCTTTGAACCTGAGTTCCAGAAGAGACTGCATCTACATCCAGTAGGTACCAGCTCGGGGACCATGGGCAAGAGGCATCACCCAAAACAAATTTTTCTAACAGTCCCCCCCACTTTTGGGCTAACACTGGTGAGGACACCAGATAGGGCCTCCACATTTCTTGCCCCTGGGATCTGCCCCCTCCTTGCTGTCTTTCTGTTGGCAGCCAAATAACTTTTTAAAAAATCCCAACAGGCTTTTGGAACTAAACTGAAGAATTTGCTTTAAACCCTTTAGGGTACTTCAGAGGATGCCATTTTTATTTAAATGTTTTAAATGACATTTTATTCTTTTTAGATGCAAACAAGCTTGTAAAATGTGGGCTAGACAGGGTAACTGTTACATGGATTTGTAATTGGTTGACCGGCCGAGCCCAAAGGGTGCTCAACAATGGCTCCTTTTCATCTTGGAGAGAAGTGACCAGTGGGGTCCCACAGGGCTCTGTCCTGGGCCCAGTGCTATTCAACATCTTTATCAATGACCTGGATGACAGAATTGGGAGCATACTTATCAAATTTGCAGATGACACCAAATTAGGAGGAGTAGCTAACACTCCAGAGGACAGGATCAAGATTCAAAATGACCTTGATAGATTGGAAAGCTGAACCAAGGCTAACAAAATGAATTTCAACACAGAGAAATGTGAGGTACTGCACTTAGGGCGGAAAAATGAAATGCACAGATATAGGATGGGGAACACCTGGCTGAATGAAACTACGTGTGAAAGGGATCTTGGAGTCCAAGTAGACCACAAGTTGAACATGAGTCAACAGTGTGACACAGCAGCTAAAAAGGCCAATGCAATTTTAGGCTGCATCAATAAAAGTATAGTGTCTAGGTCAAGAGAAGTAATAGTGCCACTGTATTCTGCTCTGGTCAGGCCCCACCTGGAATACTGTGTCCAGTTCTGGGCACCACAATTCAAAAAGGACATTGAGAAACTGGAGCGTGTCCAGAGGAGGGCAACTAAAATGGTGAAAGGTATGGAAACAATGCCCTATGAGGAACGACTTAGGGAGCTGGGGATGATTAGCCTGGAGAAAAGAAGGTTAAGAGGTGATATGATAGCCCTGTTTAAATATTTGAAGGGGTGTCATATTGAGGAGGGAGCAAGCTTGTTTTTTGCTGCTCCAAAGAATAGGACACGGAGCAATGGATGCAAGCTACAGGAAAAGAGATTCCAGCTCAACATTAGGAGGAACTTCCTGACAGTAAGGGCTGTTCAACAGTGAAACAAACTTCCTTGGAGTATAGTGGAGTCTCCTTCCTTGGAGGTCTTTAAGCAGAGGCTGGATGGCCATCTGTTGGGGATGCTTTGATTGAGATTTCCTGCATGGCAGGCAGTTGGACTGGATGGCCCTTGTGAGTTCTTCCAGCTCTATGATTCTATGATTTTAAATTGTTTTAATATTGTGACTAATTTAATTCTACTTTAATATTTACTTTTTGTGTCTTCATCTAGATTGTACTCATTTTAAATTGTAAGCCACGTTGAGTCCCAATTTTAGGAAAAGGTGGGATACAAAGAAAGGTGATGGTTGGTGTTGGTGGTGATGTGAAAGGGCCCAAAGTTTGAGGGGAAAATCAAGTTTATAAGAAAACCAGAAATGAGGAGGGCAGGGAGACAAAGGCGTGGTACAGACTGCCCAAATGCACCGTACTTCCAGTGATACTAGGGTTAGGGACTGCCCAGTAACTGTACGGTCTCTAACCCTAGCATGGCACGGCGGTGTAACAGTGGCAGCATCCCATGTACATGGGCACGGCACCACGCGTTGCTTACATCATGAGTGCGCCACTGGTGCACTCACAATGTCCGCCCTATGGCACAAAAAGAACCCCTTTTTTCCAGGTTCTTTTTCCTCCGAAGGGAAGCTGCACGGTTTGGTGGCTGCAGCTTCCCTCCGGAGGGAATTAGGCTGCCAGCAGGCCACCCTTTTGGGGAGGTCTGTCCCACACCATAGTCATGAAAACAAAGCGAAACAAAACACTGAGCCTCTCTAAAGCAGCCAGACAGCATAAAATATCTGAAAATCTTTAATCTCCTTGTGGCTAAAGAAGTTTCAAGCTATTAATGGAATGAAGTAACAGGTGAGAATGAGTCATTTCCGCCACACAAGTGATGCCGTGAAGACATGCTGCAGCACATAAGCTGAATCATGATGCAAGCTAAAAGATCATTTGGCAGCGCATGTGTTTTTCCCCAGTGTATCGTCTTTCTTTCTTTATTCTCAAAATACTTCCAATCAAGTCAGCTGGACCATCTTGAGCCTGTGAAAGGGAGAGACTCTCAAAACAACAACAGATTCTGGTTTCACCTCATTGTATAGGCTTTGCTGACAAGATCTTTCATATAAACACTCACTTTTCCTATCTGGGAAATACGCTTTTAGGTTTTCTGAGTCGTCTTGAGATCCTCCTGGGCATTTGACAGAGTGGGGCAGCTGGTTTTCAGTGTCATGAAAAGGCAGTAAGTTGTTTAATTTTATTTATTACTAGCAGATGGCAGTGGAGTCTACAGAAAGATTTTAATTAACAAAACTGCATTAATCCATTCAAAAAAATAAAAATAAAACCATGGAATGTGTTTCCCCCAGATTGCCTTTAATATCCTTGTATCAATGACAAAATTTCAAGTGGCTAGGAAGTTTCACAGTCTTGAAGCTATGCTAGAGGAAGACACACAGAGACATACCCAGGCCTCCATCCTACAGGCTTCAGGCACACTCTGCTCACATACTTCCACATTTTTCATATCCCTGCAAGGCAGATTCTTTTTGGAATAGGGCAGTGTGATGTATTGGTCTGAGCATTGGACTATGACTCTGGAGATCAGGGTTCAATTCCCAACTCACCCATGAAACCTACTGGGTGACCATGAGCAAATCACATGCTATCAGCCTCAGGGGAAGGCAATGGCAAACCTCTTCAGAACAAATTTTGTCAAGAAAACTGCATGATAGGGTCAACTTAGGATCACCATAAATCAGAAATGACTTGAAGGCACACAACACACACACACACACACACTCCAGGTTATCCACCATATGTGTCACCAACAGGATTCCAGCTTCTCTTTATTTTGATTGATTACCAAGTTTCCCCTCTCCTGGGAAAAGTGCTTCTAGAGTTTTCTGTCTCAGGAAACAAACTTATTGGACTGGGCAAATGCACCTGAGGAGCAAATGACCTGGAGAGAAGAGTAATATTTGCTATTCTGCTCTGGCAGTAAAATTAATTGGACTTTTCTTGTTCTTAAATCATTTTATGAGTAAATCTGGCATATTAAGTGCCTAACATTTCAGGACTTGGAAGACTCCAGAAGAAGTGCCATTATTTTTTGTCTAAAGTAAAAAAAAAAATGGGGAACCAATCAAAGGTATCGCATACAGCCACAACTCAAAAGCTAAGTATGTCTGGCCAGTAGCTGGACAAGAGGCTGTCTGGCAGCAGCAGCATCAATGTGCTTAATATCAAAGGAGTAGTGAATCCATACTGGGTTTTAATCCACATCTTAACTCTTTTAAAACAGAGGGACAAAAATGTGACAGAATTACCCCCCCCCCCCCGCCCACAAACCCTTAGATAGTTCAGCATTCTCTTTGCCCCGCAACCTGTACACAGAGTTCTACCAATACTGGATGCAATATATGTCAGTCATGATTAACAACCATTGGCAGCTTTATCCTCCAGGAATTTGTCAATTTTCCTTTTAAAAATGTTCAAAATAGTGGTGATCACCACTTCTTCTAGTAGGGAATTCAACAGCTGTGCTATGTGAATGTGTCCTTCTTGTTATCTGACTTAAACTCCCACAACTTGGTTCCACTGGATGACCCTGGATTCAATTGTTATCAAAAATAAAAAAAACTCAATTTGGTTCATATCAAGTATAATTTTATATACTTCTGTTGTTTCTTCTGTTAGTCACCTTTGCCTAAGCTAGCATTCCCAAACATTGGAACTTCCCATCATAGAGAGAAGTTGGAACACCAGTCCTTTGATGATGATGATGATGATTTATTCCTTTCTGCCTCTTTTGCGGTTCTACAATATCCTTTTGGAAGAATGATAACCAGAACTGCACCCAGTATTCCCAAGTATGGTGTCAACTATTATTTGTGCTGTGTGAAAACCTCACTTACCAGAATCTGCTACCAATGAGTTTCATTGGGCAAAACACACACACACACACACCACAATTCCAAGTAGGAGAGAGGAAGATAACCTCTCTTTCATCAGTTTTTTTTCAGTATCATGCTCCAAGTCCTATTTGAGTTCTTGAGATTGTTTCTTAAAATTATCTGAGATTATAATTGTGAAAGTTTTTGGCCTTGCTGTCATAAACTTCTGCTTGTCCTTGATTTATGTTTTTGACAAAAAATGTTCCGAGTGGGCCCTGCTTCCAGAGTTTACAAAAGTTACTATTTAGAACTACTACACCTAGTATTCCATAGCTACCATAGCAATTCATTATGCTGGCTGGGAGATTCTGGAAGTTACAATTCCCCAAAAGTAACGTTTCCATGTTTTGCTTCAGTCTTGGTTGTATAGGTTTTGGTGATCCATGATGTGTGGAAGATTCTTCTTAATTTATTTCTTAATCTTAACATCCAGGAACAAACAAAAGAATGCAAACATCTGAATGAATACAAATACAGCCGGCCCTCTGTTTTCACAGGGGATCTGTTCCGGACACACACACACCCCTGTGAAAATGGAGACTCACCGATAGTCAAGCCCCATAGGCATGAATGGGATGCATGCCCACGAGCGTGCACAGGGCATGCGCCACTGGGGAGCATCCCATTGAATATAACAGAGGTTGCCCCCCGTGAATAATTAAGACTGCGGACCTCAAGTTTGTGGGAAAGGAGGGGCAACTGTATATGATAACTGCTGCCTGTTCTTGGTGTACTGGTTTGAGTACTGGACTAGGACACTGAGAGACCAGGGTTCGAATGCCCCCTTGACCATGGAACCCCCCTGAGTGACCTTGGGCAAGCTATGCTCTCACTGCCTCAGGAGGAGGCAAGGACAAAACCCATCTGAACAAATTCTGCCAAGAAAACTCCATGATAAGCTCACCTTAGCGTGCCATAAGTCAGAAATGCCTTGAAGGCACACAACAGCAGCAGCAACAACAAAAACTCAGAGCTTCTGTTTTCCACATGAGAGGTTATCCAGCATCCTCATATTCCAGTAACAACAGACTGTTGATATCATGTTCTTTTCTTTTCTTTGGATCTCATCTATATTGGCATTTATCATATAAGAGGAAGTGGAGAAAACATTTAGCAAGGTTCCCACAGAGCTCCCCAAATAGAAACATCTGTTGTAACGATGAACAGCTTGTCTGTTGATCTCAGCAGCAAGAATGACAGCAGCTGACCAGGTTTTGGCTTAACCACCGAAAAGGGTCACTGTTCATTTAAATGGTAAGCAGGGATGTCTAGAGAGCTTTCCCCCTTCTTGTATCTAAGCTCAGTTTTTGCTTGTTTTTATACAGCAAAAGTCAGAGGGGCAGGCTATGCAACTCACAGTGGGCTGCTTCACATGCATGGGAGGTCAGCATGCAAGTCCCTCTGGAGCCTGGAGGTGGAACCACAAGCCAACTTTCAGCCAAGCTGTGGTTATGTGGAGGCACTGTCTCTGAGTACCAGAGGAATTCAGATCACTTTAGGGCCAAAACAGATGCACTGCAAACCACTATGCTTAGTTGCTGTTGCCCACCTGTCTAACTTGTTCTCACATGGGATGAGGAGGTCTGATTTTTTTCATCAAAATGCATGAGGATGGGCTGATAATTCCATTTTGCCCATCCTTGCTTCTCAGGGGATTCTGACCCAAGTGCTTTCAAAAAGCAGACAGCATATATGTAAACTTTAAATGAGAGAGAGAGAGAGAGAGAGAGTTTGGGGCTTTGTATGCCTGAAATCTGCTGTACCAGGATATACTTCTGAATAGATACGCATATAATTGAGCTGTGCTTTGCATGCCTAAGACTTGCTGCATCCAGGCTTACTCCCAAGTAGACATGCAGAGAATGGAGCTGTGGTTTTTCATGTGTAGTGAGAAAAGGGCCAAAGTGGTAAGAATTACCTACCATATATACTCGACTATAAGTTGACCTCATGTATAAGGTGAGGGCAGATTTTGGGGCCAAAATTATGGATTTTATATGACCTGTGGATAAGTCGAGGGTAAAACCTAGGGGCATGTAACAAAGGATATTCATTTACATTTATTTCAAGGAATTGTATCCCACCTGTCTCCCACACTGGGATTCAAGGTGGCATGTAAATGAAGCAAAGGAAAGCAATGCCAAAGAACTTACAAAATTCCAGCAGGCATAACTGTTTGTGCTCACACTAAAGGCTGGATGGATGAGAGAGTAGAGAGGAGTAGAGGGAGGCCAGTGCTTCCAGGACAGATTACACTCTTGCCTTTCACCAGGGAATGATTCCCTTTTTAAAATAAGAGTTAAAGTACAGGACTTACACTGACCAGTGGATAAGTCAATGCAAGGTTTTTGGGCCAATTTTGTGACTAAAATTTCTAGAATTAAGCCTGAGTATATACAGTATGTTTGTGTGCCAGACACCAAAGCACATGTGGCCTCTCTCCCTTGCATACATATCCCTGCTGCAACGCTGGTCTTAATATAGAACTAGAATATAAGAATTTTAAACCAAATAAGTAAATTTGTGTTGAGTTTTTTTTTAAAAAATAAAATAAAGACAGCTCTGCTAAGGTCCCATTTGTCCAGAGTTCTCAAATTCTATTAATGTTGTTTCTCTGTTGCCAGTGAAGACTGTATAAAGTGTTCCTGTGTAGCTAAAGACAGGACCAAATTCACGGGGAGCCATACCGCATTTGCTTTACTCATGACCTGAACATCATCAATCAAGTATCCACAGAGGAAAAGTTTGTGTGTTGACCCGTTACAGTATCCATGGCCCTTCAAGTATTGTATGTGGGAAATCTTGCTCAAATGAACACCTTTCAAAAATAGAGAGAAATATTTATAAACCAGAATCTCCTGTAAGCAGAGTATTCATTTCCTCCTCTATTGTGGGGTTTGTACAAAGGTCATCCCAAAAATGAAACGGTAAGCAAAAGCAGACGACACAGAAATGTACAGGATTTTAATCTTATTTTCTACTGGCATTGATATATCTGCATATTGGGTGCCATAAAGCACTGTCTTGTCCCCTGGACTGACATCTCTATGAAGCTGTTAGGAGCAGTCATTAAGAGGTTTAGGACAAATTATAAATTGTTGTGGTAATGACTTAGGTGGGATACAGCCCGCCTTTCAGAGGGTGGAGGAGGGAGATCAGTCGGGTTGGGATCCCACCGTGGAAGACGACGCCCTTGAGGACCCTGGAGATACCCCGAGGGAAGAAGGAGGGCCGGCTAAGGGCGAAGCAGCTGGGCCTCGGGTGGAGATGGAGGAGGGGGCGGGGTCAAGGGAAAGAAAAGGAGAGACGCGGGGGGAAGAGGGGGGGAAGGAGGAAGTAGGAAGACCGCTGGAGACGCTGCGCGGGTGGGAAGAGACGGGCTACAAGGCCGGGATAGAAGCTCGGGTGAGTGAAGCCTTGATGGCCGAGATCAACCGGCGGCACTTTCGGGGCCATAGAACCGGCCCGGGAAGAAGAGTGGAGGTCCGACCCTTAGTGGAAAGTTGATGGCCACCCCATCCCACAGGCTCTGACCCCGAACCTTATCTAGCCCGCCATGTGCTTCATCCAGGGCCCCGCCTGTTGTGGGATATTCGGGGAAGGAGTGCCTCGACGGCGCGGGAAGCCTTGGGCCTGGCACGTCGAGAGGTACTGGATGCCCAAGAGAGCGCTGACCTGGGAGAACTGTAAAGCCCAAAGGGTGAAGCAACCCGGGTCGGACTTTATACCCAGAGGGCGACTTTGAGTTTGATGTTTTAAGGAAGAGCAGTGAAGAAACTTGCCTATTGTTGTGGCCCTCAGGCCTGTTCCAGTTGTGTTCCATTAAAAGTTGTTGCAGCATCACCCTGCTTCCGTCTATTTGTCATGGAACCCATGGGACCTCCACCCCCTCCCCCAGAGGGGACACGGGGCCCGGTGACACTGCCCAAAAAGGATGGTCTGCCAGAGCCTTGCTTTGCTCTGCAAGGGAGCCACAGAGGACAAACCACACAGCTCCATCACGGAACAAAAATAACCCGAAAAAAGTGAATTCTTCTTGCGGTGCCATTGTGATGCCACAGTGTGCCAATGGCACACTCGCAGCATCACAATAATGCCAGAACGTGCAGCCGCTAAGCGTCCGTCGTGTCAAAATGTCACGTGCTAGGGGTGAGGCACATATGGGCGGTGCGCCCTTGGCCAACCCCAGCATATGATGAGGACGCCCTATTGGCTGGTATGTATAGCGCTGCAATTGTGTCTGTAAGATCTGAATTGGGAAAGATCTTAACCAGTGCCTGGTAGATGCTATGGGCTAATCAGGGTTAATATATTGGAGCTGAATCCTGATAGGAGGAGCATCTGCAGGGATGCAGCTACAAGGGGCCAAATGAGAGCATCGCCGCCTAAATAAGAATTCTCCTCTCCCCCCAAAAAATATTTCTTCAGTCTCCAAATATCTAGTACTATAGTAACTGAAGTTTTAAGTTGAGAATTTAGAACTTGACAGTGAGTGCTGATTGACAATTAAACGAATTACCTAAGAGGACATCTTTAAAAAGAGTTCTAGCTGAATTTTCTGCATTGAGCAGAGAGTTGCACTGGATGGCCTGTGGTACCCCTTCCAACTCTATGGGTTTTATCACATGCAACTAAAAAGCTGAATATTAACATTATAAAAATGTCTTTGGCTGGTACATAACACACAAAGTCATGTCCATCAGCTGTCTTATATTCCACTAATTACTGAAGTGCACCTTTTTATTGACAGGCAAAACCTATCAATAGGCTCTAAATCTTGCTGCTGTTCCACTGCTGTCCTTGTACAATAGGCCCCTTCCACTACATTTCTACCTCTCAAACAGTCAAGAAATGTGAGTGGGTGTGATTTTGCTCCTCTCCTCACAGCAGTTGTGGCTGCCAACAGCTTCCCAAAGCCAATTGCTTTCTGCACATTCTCAACAGCAACTGGTTTCAGGAGATGGTTGGTGACCATGATCGCTTGAGCAGATCCACCTTGTGAATGTACACACATCAGCCCCATGTTTTGAGAAGAGGAAGGAGGAGTGATTGAGGCTGACAACTGGTTCCTAAAACTAGCTGCTGTGTACACATTCATACAGCAGCCAGCTTTAGGAGGCAGTTGGCAACTGGAATCACTCATTCCCATCCTCCCTCCTCAAAGGAGCATTTGACAGTGTAAAAAATAGATCACATGAGTATGGATCATCAAAGTGCTATTTTGGGGGAAGTGTGATAAGAAATTATGCCAAACCGGTATGCTTCCATTCTTGAACTGATGCAGTTGTGGCAGGACAGCAGCCTGGTGTGATAGTCCTATGATTCTAGAAATAAAATTTATGCATGCAAAGAAAGTAGGTGGACAGAGTCACCTTGGGAATGTGAACACAACACATACAAAAGTTCTATGAATGCTTTTCGGTGCCTCACTTTCTGCAATGCTAGAAATTTGGAGACTAAAGATAAATTTCATTGGGGGGAAATAATTCTTCATTTCATCACCTACATAACTACAGCCCTGCTCTGTGGTGAGCAGTCCCCTGGCCTATTAATCAACTGTTGAACTCAATTGGATGGGGTTGCACCCTCTCTGAAAAAAAAAATAGGCCTGCATTTTGGGGGTGTTCCAAATTAGTACTGGAGTTTTCCTCCCAATGAGAATAACAAGAGAAGTACGTTCTCTTCTTAATCTTTATTGGAACTGCAGGGGAAGGTTTTCTATCTCCTCACAAAAGTCCTGACTTGGATTGGATTCACACAGATACTCACCCATGCTATTTGCACCTTAAAACAAGTAACATCATTGTTAGTGAATGTGGTCATCTGACGTGGCTCTGAAATGAAATTGGTGATAGGTAAAAACAGCAGCAGCAGCAATGATAATGATGATGTTGTTGATTATGATGATGATCCATCCTTTCCTTTGGATCTCACACTTTCAGGATTCCCAGGAGCATTGCTATCCAAGTACAGTACTCCCAAAGCCCATTTTTATCTCCCTGTTGCACTTTTAATGCTCAAAACATCTTACGATTCCTCTCTGCACAAAAGTAATTGGTTCTTTTGATCATTATGTAGCATATGCTGTAGAATTTTCATCTCCTTAGTGGCAGTGAATGAAATCTTCAACACCCACAAAACTAGTTCAAGTGTTCATCTTCATTTGGCAATACTTGAGCTGTTCTGTTAATCCTTTCCTACATCATTCATTTTCTACTCCAAGATAAAGAATATGTCTCCGCTAAGGAACCAAGCCATGAATATATACAAAATTAATTACTGCCAGCTCTCTGTTGCAATCTCAAGACCACTCTGGGTGACTGTTTGTTTGTTCTCTTCGGTTTATTTATCATACACAACAGGGAAACAGAATAGGGAGACCTGTTTCTTGGCTGTGTACTACTTTAGAGAGTAGATGGGGATTAATATAGTTGAATACTCATTCTGTATGGGGGGGATGTATGCATATACATGTGCATGGGCGGGCAGGGGTGGTGAATTCCTTATCAGTGTGGCAGTGAATTCACTCCTGGTTTTAATAGGAGCTTTAAAGCAGCTATTCAAACTGCTGAACCAATTCAGAGGTTCTGCACTTTTGTTGTTGTTGGTTGCTGTTACCTAAATTGCAAGGATTCCCAAGAGGGCACCCACAAATTGCATTCAATGAGGAAATTAATTTAGCTCAATTGGGATCAGCGAGAGGGCTATGGTAACAATAGCTGGGATCTCGCCTATGTATTACAGGTTCAAGAACTAGAACTCTTGGAATGCAAAGTACAACTTAGCTTTATTGATTAACAGCAAAGGGGGAAATCACCATTCACACAATAGCATTCACTCATGTGCACACACACAAACAAGAGCTAATGAAATTAAAGGTGGTAGCATGTAGCAAGGTTCAGGTAAAGCAAAATTTTACCAACCCAGAAGCGGTAAACCCAGGGGTTGGTGGAAGTGACAGTAGCACACCAAGGGCTGCCTGAAATGTGGGGGGAGTGGCCCACCTGTGTTGATGGGCCAATACAAAAATCTGGCAGCAATCCTGAGCCAACATGTGAGTGCCAAGGCAGGCTTTTTATAGAGTCTTCAAGCAGTTGGGTGGATTTTCCAGGAATCCCAGAAGCAATGGGATCCCAACTTGGTTGGTGGTTTTAACTTCAGTGTTACAAAGGAATATTTTTGGTTGAGAACAGTGGCATTGATTAATCAAGCAGTAAAAAACCAGGACAACCCCAGAGTGTTTGGGATAGGATCAGGGATGGAAGAGTATAAAATGAGAACTAGCAGAAAGATTGTTTTAATGCTTTAGGCTTTGTCTGTGATCCTCCAGGGGAAATGCACATAACAGGGGGTGGGAAGCAGCAATATTCACAGCCATAAAGTTGCAGGGTTCTTTTTACAAGCCCCTCTTTTTACATGGCCAGTAATCAGAAATTCACTTACAGGTCATCTGACTTTTCCAGGTTCTGTCTGCCTTAGTTAACTCGTCCTGGGATTGATTTCAACCAGCGAGGAGGGAGGGGAAGGCAAGATCCTCCACATAACACCATGCCTCTATTCTTCCTGTTTCCTGCTTCCCAGGAACACACTAGCTGCCCCTTTCAAGCCAAATTGCAGCAGAAGGAGCAATTAATGCCTGGAGGTTCCTGCCCAAGCCCCCCTTACTGCACTTCTCAGCATGGCTGCTGTCAATCATAGGTGAATTTAAAATTTAAATACTCTTGAGCATCTGCAGGATTTTTTAATCTGTAGGGGGGGGGTGTCCTGGAACCAAACCCCTGTGGATACCAAAGTCCCACTGTAGTATGAGAAGACATGAAATTTTAGAAGCACGTTTCTTCTGAGGGAGTTTGCTATTGCCATCCTTTGAGGATGAAAAAGCGTGATTTCTTCAGGGTCACCCAGTAGGTTTCCATGGATTTGAACCCTGGACTCCCAATGTCCTAGTGCAATGCCCAGACCATTGCTAGTAGACCACAATTTGAACATGTGACAATAGTGTGATACAGAAGTAAAAAGAAACCCAAACCCAATGCAATTCTAGGCTGCGTCAATAAAAGTAAAGTGTCTAGGTCGAGGGAAGTAATAGTACCACTCCATTCTGTTTTGCCAGGCCTCACCTAGAATACTGTGTCCAGGTTTGGGCACCACAATTCAAAAAGCATGTTAACAAGCTGGAGCATGTCCAGAGGAGGGTGGCCAAAATGGTGAAAGGTCTAGAAACAATGTCCTGTGAGCTGTGACTTAGGGATCTGGTGTGTTTAAGCTTAGAGAAGAGAAGATTAAGAGGTGACATGATAGTCCTGCTAAAATAGTTTAATGGATATCATATTGAAGCTGGAGCAAGCTTGTTTTCTGTTGCTGCAGAGAATACGAACCAGAGCAATGAGTTCAAACTACAGGAAAAAGCTGCTCACAAACTTTGTGGACATGCTGATAATAGCGGGAAAGGGAAAACAGTTCTCCCATCTCCTGCTTCTTAATAGGAGAAATTTGACTAGAACTTTATGTCACATTGGAGCAATGACAGAAGTAAAGCCAGACAGTGTCATCAACAATCTGATTGGTTGGGATAGGCAAAGTGTGGCCATCCAGATATTGGACTCCTACTACATCACTCCTAGACAGCATAGCCAACAGTAAGGAATACTGGGAGTTGCAGTCCAACAACATCAGGAGATTCTCTTCTTTCCCTATAGAAGAATCCAGGCTTGATATTGTAACTTGAATGTCCTACATTTTGTAGTGCCTTGTCCTCCTTTGCAATAGTTGACATCTGGCCGGATGAAAACTGGACAACATCAGTGTGTGGTCAAGATGGCAAAAGTTATTATTGAGAAAGACCACACAAGCAGGGAGAGGATGCAGCAGTTTGCTTTTGCAAAAGTCTTCAGGGAAGGGGAAGATTCAGCCCACTTCTCTCCTTCCTTCACCCTTCACTCCAGTTAACTGAGCACAAACTATTGCACTTTTACATTTGAACTCAGTTATCAGCAATGCAAGTGAATCAGAACAAAGCAAAAAACTGGGAGGGGAGAGAAACTGGGATATTTTAAAAGCAGCTGAAAAAGAGGGATGACAAATTAAGCAGGGCAGTCCCTGCCAAATCAGGGCAGGTGGAGGTCATGCAACACTGTGTATATGTCATCATCAGCGTTCACCAAATATCACTCTGAAGTAGGCTGTTAAACCCATTTTTTCTGCCTGGACTTATTTTAAGGGTGGGCAAAATGTGGCCTTCCATATATTACTGGATTGCAACTCCCATCATCCTTTCCCAGGATTGCCGACAGCAAGGAATGCTTAGATTTGTGATCCAAACACATCTGAAGATGCAGGGCCACTACTGGCTCATGTGTGGGCAAACTGTGAAGTCAAAAGCTTTCATGACTGGCATCCATAGTTTTTTGTGGGTTTTTTGGGCTATGTGGCCATGTTCTAGAAGAGTTTCTTCCTGATGTTTCGCCAGCATCTGTGGCTGGCATCTGTAGGCAAACTGTTTGGCTCAAAATAAGAATGATTTCCATATTCCTTTCAACTCCAATGGCCAGCTGCTCACTCTCTGCATGCCAAGTATATATGCTCCACCACCAGTGAGGTTAACATTCCCACACCACAATGCTTATAGCTTGCTGATCTGCTTCTCTTCCCCTCATAAAAGTCATAAATTCACACAGCACTACAAATTTTTCTGATACTAAAATCTCTACCCACTTATGTGTCATGATCCAAGTTTCCCATTCTTGAAAAATACCAGAATGCTTTCCCTTCTCCCTCCCTCCATACATCTTGGGATCCATTTTGTATAAGGGTGAGAGCAGGGACACATTTTCCATTTGACTTTGAATCGCTTCTTCATCTGCTTCCCTCCTTCCCTCTCCCTTTGCGGAAACTGCATATCCTGCTTATTATTAAGAGAAAAGAGTTCAGAGAGAGGGGTGAGATGCGGAGATTTGATAGATGATGGCAAGCGGGTTGTGTCTAAATGTATAATACTTCAAGGGAAGATGGGGGCCAGAAAATAGAAATAGAAGACAGGAAATGGAAAGATAGAGGTTGCACTCTCTTTTCACATTCTTTAGGTTTTCTATCATTCTTTCAAGATTCATAGTTCTGTTTTTCCCCTCTCACAATTCTGTGGACATTATTAATATTTGATTTATTACTTACTGTATATTCCAATGAACTCATGATGGCCTAGATGGGTCACCTGCTAGTCAGATAGAACATGTTGAAAGAAGGTGGCTGGCCATCACTGTGTGAGTTTCATGACACACTGGAGACCTGAACCTGGACATCCCCCAAGTCTAAGATTCTAACCACTGCACCATACTCCCTCTCAGTGATCTTACAAACAATGTTTGTGGGAATTAATTCTGTATGATGGGCCACACACTGGCTCAACTTGCACTAAGGTATCAATACACACTACATGCACCTTTAACTCAAGAGCAAGATCAGTGCATAACAGGTGAGACAACGTCTTTCATGATACTTGGGACTTTATCACAACAGGCTCTTAAGGTACCACAATCATTTTAGCCTAGGAAATGCAAACATGTTGTTTTGGGGGCAGTTCTGGGCTGCCTCTGTCTTCCATATGCTGGCCTCCATAGCCCTGTCTCCCTGCCCTATGTCCTTCCCAGCATGTATTTTGGTCTGCATTTACTTGTTTTTGTTTGCAGCACAATTATGTGGTCATGGCAGTCCATTAAGTAAGAAATAAAGAAAAGATATTTAATATATATATTTTAAAGAAAAACAGCCCACTTGGGAATAGCAAGAGGAATGGGGAGAGTCACATTGTGACTGCTCACATACTGGAACTGTTTCGGGAGGAACATATCACATGTGCACCAACAGTGGAAAAGCATTGCAATTGTAAAGCCTTGACAGGTTTTGCCCATTGATAAGTAGTGTGAGTGGGAGGCATTGACAGGTTTTGCCCATTGATGAGAAGGACAGCTCCAACAATGGATGAACTACAGTAGAGCTATTGAACAGACACAGCAGCATGTGATAAGGTATGGCCACAGATGCTACTATCCTGCTCTAATTCCACTTTTCAAGCCTTGTGTTGACAACTGAATCTGAACAGGGGGAGAGTCAGGACAGGAGAGTACCAGAAAGCATTTCCCCACATAACACATATATAATCTATGGAATTTGCTACCTCAAGATGTGGTGATAGACACCACCATGGATGGCTTTAAAATAGAATTAGACTAATTTGTGGAAGACAATCATAAAGGCTAGATGTTATGGTAGCTACAAATCCAATTGCCTTTCAATCAACTGCTGAATGGTAATTCAACCCTTATGTAAATCCCATTGATTCAATTATTCCACTCAAGTTGGAACTAGCAATTTGGATCCATTTGTTCATGTTATGCATGCAGTGGATTCCAAATTTTCTCCACGATGTGGTTTTGCTGAAACAGTAAAAGAATTAAAAACATACATTTGGGTAATCCGAAATGTGAAGGTTTGTAAAGACTGGTAATCTCCAACTTTCTCTGGTTTCACTGTTTGGTACTTGGCAATTCCCCCCCCCCCCAAAAAAAAACAACACTGCCCAATTCTGTATAAAATGCTTTAAAATGTATTAGGTTCAGATTCAGGAAGATGATAAAGCTGCTGCAACATTTTGATAAGGTTCACTGCAAACATTTAACACAGATTGAATTTAAACTGTAACCACATGCTGGGTGAGTGATCCCTAAGACTTCCCAAACTAGAAACAAATGCTTGGTTTTAGTTTGGTAATACATACCTTCCAGCTTTTCACAGTTAAAAAACAAGGACACATTTCTCACACTCCTATTTTTATCCAGAGGCTGAGAAAGTTACTTTCTTGGAATGCAAAAATGAAAAGTAACTTTTCCAAGCGCTGCTCTCATCACACACTGTTACCTAACAGTGTATGAGGGCAAACACATAGCTAGATTACTGCACTACACTTTTAAAGCAATGTTATTGCACTTTAACTGCTCTGGCTGCCTCTTATTGCATTGTGGGTTTTGCAGTTTAAAGAGATGCATTTAGAATTATCAGCCTCAGAATGCAACAGGAGGAAGCCAGAGCAGTAAAGGTGGAATAGCAGCACTATAAGAGTGAAGTGCAGTAATGTGGACAATTTCTAAATGCTCTACTGAATATATAACCCAACTCGAATAGACCCATCTTGATCCAATACACCAGTGAGTCAATACACCAGCCTGGTCCGATACACCAATGATTCTCAAACAGTGCAGTGGTGTAAGACTTGGAGACCCTGATCTCTCCTCCTCCTCTTCCAAACTTTTTATTTGCAAAATTTGCACATGCGTTGAGTTAAATATTGAACTTACTTAAATAAAACTGTTCTAATTTGAACAATGTTATTTTCTTATGAAATGTTAAAATATGAATATACATGAATGTGAGAATGATAATATGCACATTAAATAAACTTAATATTTTTATTCATTTTGGGCCAAAATAGACAGCCTGGATGGGGTGGGCTGAAATCACCCTACCTGAAGACGGATTGGGACTGTGGCAGCTGCATGTTGATGGTCCCAATCTGCAGTGGAGCCAGCCAAAAAAAGGAGCGGTTTTCAACTGCTCCTTTTTTGGCTACAGAAAAGCTGTCTTTAGTAGCTGTTTTGCGAATGTGCAGCAGCTTCCCAGAGTGTTGGGGGCTTGTGGCATGTAACCTTAAGTCTTCATGCTCCCATTTCTCCTCTTCTCTTGCTAACTTCAGAAAAAATATTTTGAGAGATCCCAGCTTGATTTCCTGGTTTGTGAGCAATGCTTAAACCAGTTTTCTGATGTGAGTACCAGAGGAAGCCATCCCAACATCTCCCACAAAGTCAGGCATACAAGGGGAGATCCCTTTCCCCATTGCCATTCCCTTCTTCTTTTGTGTCGGGTCTTTTTAGATTGTAAGCCTCAGAGCAGGGAACCATCTAATTAAGAATAATAATAATTGTAAGCCGCTCTGAGAGCCTTTAGGGCTGAAGGGCAGGGTGTGTGTGTGTGTGTGTGTGTGTGTGTATATACACTGTAAATGAATAAAGAAATAAATAAAAATGATAAACTATGTTTTTTTCACACTGAGATAATTGAATCCACAAGCTTCATTAATTTTGCAGTGTAGATGCAATCCAGGAACCATTTACTTGTTTGTTTGTTTGTTTTTTGGGGGGGGGGGGTTGACAGTCCAGGTATCTATAAGAGCAGAAAATCAGCCGGAGAGGAAAGACCCCAAAGAGTTAAATTGAAATTCTTGTTTTGTCAAAGGAGGATGAGGTATTTGAGGACTTGAGTAAAATCTGCTACGCAATCAGGAACAAGGATAGGGTTGCCATAAGTCAGGACCTCCAAACCGGGAAAAATGTAGGACACACGAAAAAAAAAATGATTTTTAAAAAAAGTTAATATAAATGCATGTTTCTTAGGCATGCTCAAAATGGAGGACATTTTGGCATTATTCCTAGACAGATGGAAGAAATGTACTTCCCTTTCTGGCCAAACCACCCCCCTCCCCATTCCTTCATCATCACGATCATTTCTAAAACTAGGCAGACCTGTTAGCATTAAAAGCATCAAAAATACACAAAAAAGACACCTTGAGAGGAAAATAAACCTTTGGAAATGGGCACCCACCTCCTCCTCCTCCTCCTCCTCTTCTTCCCCTTACTTCTTCCTCCTCCTCCTCCCCTTCTTCCTCCTCCTCCTCCTCCCCCTCCCTTTCTTCCTCCTCCTCCCCTTCTTGCTCTTACTTCCTCCTCCTCCTCCGTCTCTTCTTCTTTCTCCTTGGTGCAAAGGGCGCTTTTCCTGCCCAGACGCTCACTCCTCCTCCTCCTCCGAGGCTCTGAGGCTGGCCAATGGCGGGCTGGGGCTGGAAACAGCCCCGCCCCGCCCTTCTGCCATTGGCCAGCCAGCCTGAAGGGGACGGGCGCTCTATATGGCCTTGCACACGCGGGCCAAGAGTGAGCTGGCGCCGACCGCAACCCCGTGGAAGTTCTGCGCATGGCACGGCCGCACACAGGAGGAGGAGGTAGGTGGGCTGAGTGCCGCGCGCACGCATGTGCAGAGCAAAAGGGGAGGAGGAAGAGGGTGGGCTGCACGGCTGCGCGGCTGTACAAAAAACAGGGAGGTGGGGGAGGAGGAAGTGGGTAGCCGCTGCGGGAGTGCACGGAGGAGGAGGAGGAGCGCTGCCCAGCCCACAGCAAAGGCCGAATCTGGGCCCCAACCTGTGAATTGGTGGAACCGGACCGGGACGGTTCCGCCAAAACCAGGACAGTCCCGCCTGAAGGCGGGTTATGGCAACCCTATACAAGGAGCAACTTTTGAACAGAGATGTGAGCAAACAGCTTCTCAAAATTATTATTAGCTACAAATATATTTCACCAGTATGCAAAGGGATCTTGTACCGCCTTTCAGATTAACTAAAAGAAAGAATCTGGTAGCATGAACTTTTGTAGACTTGAGCCTACTTCCTCAGATGCATGAAATGCATGAGATTGTTAAGAAAAAAGCAACATGGGATATACAGTAAATGAAATAAAACATGTATGTGAGAGTCAGGATGACTCAGCAGAAGCCAATTGAGAACCACACAGGTGTAAATGGTAATACAATTAACAAGTCCTGAATGCCAAGGACAAGAAATGTAAAGTGGATAATTGGACACACCTGACAATTGTTAAGTGGTCAAGGCTGAGATGATGAAATCACTAATTGTAGGATGAACCAAGAGAACCAATGAGAATGATGTACACGCCTACAGGGTGGAAACAGACAACAGTGGGTGGTACCATGCATTGACTATAATAATGACTATGCATCCCAATGTATTTTGTGGGTTGTAGTAGAGTGGGTAGTAGAGTATTGTTGTGTTGGATAGTTTTGGAGCTGTATATAGTAGAATAAAGTAGATCTTTTATTTAAGACTACTGAGTTGTCTGGTGTCTTGGGTGAAGCTACAAGAATCAGCTGGATCCTGAAGAAGGGTGAAGACTTCTGTGGAAGCAAGAGTGAGAAGGCTTGGAGAGTTTGTCGGGGTCTTCAGCCTATTCTCTGTAACTCTGCTAAGCTATAACCACTGGCCAAAACTGGTCAGCGCAGTGCACAACCAGGTGGTGAGTTCGAGCCAGAGGTGAAGAGCTACAACTCCCATCATCCCCGACAGAGATGACCTCATGCATCTGAAGAAATAGGCTCAAGTCTATGAAAGCTCATGCTGCCAGATTCTTTCTTCCTTGTCTTCCCTTTGCAGACTGGTTTTCCAGACTAACATGATTATGGCGCGTTACAGACGGCCTGTAGGCACGCCTTTCCCCGGTGTATTGGGGCCTCAGTGGCTAGAACGGCAGCCGCTGAGGCCCCGATCCGCAGCTTTCCGGGCCATGGGGAAGCGGCAAAAGGCCGCTTCCCCGCAGCCTGGAAAGGGGTGTCGGGGAGGAGGAGAAAGGGACCCCTTGGCCCCTTTCTCCCTTGCGTTGCTGGGCGCAGCCGTCTGAAGGCTGCGCCCAGCGACACAAACCAGAAAGGAGCTCCGAAACAGAGCTCCTTCCTGCTCCGTGCAAAGAGCGCATTAAGCGCCCTCGTGCAGAGCGACGACGTCACGGCCGCACCGCCCTGTATAGAGGCGGCACGGTCGTGACGTCGTCATGGTGGCCCCCATGTGGAAGGGGCACCGCCATTTTGTATGGACTCAGTCCGTACTAGGGTTGGGGGGGTGTGCGGACTGAGTCCGTACTTAAAGGCCCATTTGTAACGGGCCTATGTCTTTGAATTCTACTACCATGAAAAACACCAAATATATTTCACCAATGAGCTCTAGGCAGTGTATGTCGATCTCGTTTCATAAACAACCTGTGAAGTCAATCAAGCAGAGAATGACTGGCTCAAGGTCACCTGGACAGCTGTATGATTGGATATCCTGAGTCCAAGTCCCACACTTTAACCACAATACCATACTGGCTCTTTATGTAAAACCTCTACCCTGAGTTTCTTGTCCAAAGATAATTACTTGTAAATGTACCGTTGATTGCAATGGAACTCACGGTCAAATAAAAAGCATGTGCTTGGCCTACAGCTTCAGGATCTTGTATAAGTATTTTTTTATATATATACACACACACAGATAGGCATCAGATGCCTTGTAGCCCTCTGGCACTATGGAACTCTGTCCGGCTGTTTTTTCCATCCATAGCCCTTTGTGGATTGTTTAAAAACAACATTCACTTGTGCATTGGAATTCAGTGTTTGATTATTAACTATTTTTTTAAACATACATTAATTTCACAATGGGGCCTTGTTTTGAGAATGTAGCGGCAGGAATCAAGGACAAATTAATTAGTAGCATTGAATAAAAATAGGATAAAAGTAGGAGTTGATAAAGAAAGGAGCCTGACATAGTCCTGTAAGCCTGATCCCACTGTGCATAGCTAATGAAGGTGTACAATTGAGTTCAGGCAAAGGAAAATGTTACTTTCCCTCCCACAATTCCAAGAATCCTCAGTGTTGGCTGGGGGATTCTGGAAATTGTAGTCGGAAATATTTTTCAATGTTTTGAAGGAGAGCCATCTTTCCTTTTTTCTTTTCTTTTAGAAACTAGGGATGGCTTACCGACTCCTTCCCCCCAGTGTCCCTATTGCATTTAACATCTGAAATAATACCTGTTCACTATCAGATTTAGTTGCACACACCCTGCCAAACACACATAATTCTTTTATTTTATTTATTTAAGATATCTCTATACCACAGTTTATCAATTGAATTGGAGGTATGGCAACAGAAGATAGTTTTGATGAAGGGCATTGCCATCTCACTGTTGTTGCAATACAGATTTAAATGTGAATGCCCAGCAGAGCAGCCATAGCCAGCAAGGAAATACTAATCAATTGTGTCCAATTCTTGTCTTGAGATTAATGGGCCCTGCACAGGGAGCAGTAGGCCTGCAGCAAAGATATTTATCACAGACTCTCCTCAGGTTGCCTCTGCCGCCTTACCACCTTAACCAGGAGGCCTTTGGAGACAGGACCTTCTTGGCAAACACACCCACCCATGGAACTTCCTTCTTGAGTCACAGAATCATGGAATTATAGAATGGAAGGAATCATAAGGGCTAGCTAGTTCAACCCCTTGCCATTCACAACCACAGCACTCCCAAAAGACAGCCATCTAATCTCTGTTTAAAGACCTTCAAAGAAACGGAGCCCATCACCATGTAAAGCAGTCTAATAGTTCTTACTGTAAAGAGGTTCATCCTAATATGTTGGTGGAATCTCTTTCCTTATCATTTGGATCCATTTGAATCCTAGTCCAGAGACTAGAACATGGAGCAATGGATTCAAACTACAGGATGCCAACAAGCTGGAGTGTGTCCAGAAGAGGGTAACCAAAATGGTGAAAGGTCTGAAAACCATGCCCTTTGAGGAACAGCTTAGGGAGCTTAGCCTGGAGAAGAGAAGGTCAAGAGTTGACATGATAGCTGTTGTTTAAATATTTGAAGGGATGTCATAGTGAGGGGGAGCAATGGATTCAAAAGGAAAGAGATTCCTCATTAACATTAGAAAGAACATCCTGATGGTAGGACCTGTTTGAGAGTGGAACACAATCCCTTGGAGTGTGGTGGAGTCTCATTCTTTAGAGGTTTTTAAACAGAGGCAGGATGGCCATCTATCAGGAGTGCATTGACTGTGTCTTTCTGCATGGCAGGGAATTGGACTGGATGTCCCTTGTGGTCCCTTCCAACTCTGTGATTCCATGATTAATTGGGTATCCTCCAGGTATCTAAATATGACTGTTATTATAAATTCTCAGTCTTCTCCAAATTAAACAAGCCCTGCTCTCTAAGCTGTTCCTCACAATGCTTGGCTTCCAGACCTTTTACCATCTTGGTCATCCTCGTCTGAACACACTTCAGCTTGTCCATGTCCTTTTTGAACTGTGGTACCCAAAACTGGACACACTATTCTGGGTGATGTCTGACCCAAAACAGAATAGAGTGATACTCTGACTTTCCTCAGTCTGGACACTGTACAGTACTCCTGTTGATGCAGCTTAGAATTGTACTGACTTTTTCGGTCACCACGTCAGAGTGGTGTCTCACGTTTAACTTGTGGTCTGCTAAGATCCCTAGTCATGTGAACCTGGATCCTAACACTTTCAGGAAGTCGAGTGAGAAGAGGGATTAAGACAGGGAAGAATTGTATCTCCCTTTGTTGATAGAAGTTTCCTAAGTGGGGCTGCAAGTCTTTCTCAGCAGCCCTGCTATGCCTGTAGAAAACTGCTGTCCAAGAGCCCAGTGTTGATGGGTATCATCAAGGCCCCTGAACCCCTTCATTAAGGTTCTTATCTTTCAATCAGACTTGGACCTGAACAGAATTTGAAACAGAGGACACCTTCACCAAAGGGATCGTCCTCTGTTTAAAACAAACAAGCAAACATGGCAGTTCTACCTCAGGCAGTATAATGGCATAGACAGACATTCTCATGTGTTTATATAACATTAAAGTGCTACTGCTGTGGCACTGGCTGCTGAATTTTATTCTGAAAACTCCAGCTGTACTAAAAAGCATCAACAACAATAACTGTCTTTTCTTCACATATAAATTCTGGCAACTGTTCATGAGGTCAAAGAATTGGTCAGGCTAGTTTCCTGCCCATTCCCCCTCCCACTTCCAGTGGGTTGGCAGGTCTAGCTACTAGTCAAGAAGGGAGACACATAGAATAGAATCAGACATGAAAAAATGGAGAGAAAATTAACTTACTGCAAACAACTTAATCACTCCTTTGGCAATTCAGCCCATGACCCAAGCTCAACCTCCCTTAGAGAGAAGGGATAGAGTGTACTGAATGCTCCCTGTTGTCGGGAATGAAAACAGGCGGTGGAAGAGTCATTAAAACCTGAATAAACTGACCCAGAGTTCAAGAAGCAAAGCTGAGAGACAGGAGATAAGGAGCTGGGGCAACCCAAAGCAAACAAGGACGTCACAGCACAAACAGCAAGACACTTCAGGGAGAAGGATGTTCCTGAGCTGACCAAAGGGCAAAGCTCTACAAACATTTTTGGGGCAATTTCCCTTGTACAAATGATCCCTTGTTCAAATACAGTATATATGGAACACGTAAAGCTCCAAAAAGCCTACATGCTACATAGAGTTCAGCTCTTGTTGTGTGCTTTCCGAGTCATTTCTGATTCATGGAGACACTAAGGCCAATCTACAATGGAGTTTTCTTGGCAAGATTTTTTCAGAATCTTGCCTGCCTTTTGCCTTCCTCTGCGGCTGAGAGGATGTGACTTGCCCAAGGTCACCCAGCTGGTTTAAATGGCTGAGCAGAGATAACTATTAAAGATACAGGATCTCTGTTCTTTATTTCACCTGGCAACATGTGAATACTGGCAATTCATTTCCTCCTCAATGTGCAAAGTAGCAGGTTTGTGTCTGTGTATGTATCTTCAAGTTGCCTGCCAATTTATGGCAACTGCAACCTAAGCATTTCATAGGGTTTTCTTAGGCAAGGAATAATCAGAGGTGGTTTTGTCAGTTCATTTCACTTATTCCTCTGAAATATGGTCTATAGTACCTGATATTCTTTGGCAGTCTCCTAGCCAGGTACTAACCAGAGCTTACTCTGTTTAGCTTCCAAAGTCAGATGGGATCTGGTGGGATCTTTAGAGAATTTAGGCCCCAAACAGCAGATACATCCTCATTAATATTCATATAAAGCATGCTGCTTGCTTTAAAAGATGCCAAGTGATTGCATATGTTTTTATTTATACATTATGTAAGCAGTAACTATAGGAAAACATGTATCCTGGACATTTACACTACATCCCTGTGCATACTTATTTGAGAGCAAGTGTTATTGAGCACTGTGGGACTTATTTCTGAACAAATGTGCATGAAATTGCATTGTTAGGTTTCCTAGAAATAGAGACATCCAATATTTTCATTCACTGAGCATATTGTTAATAAGGAACATGACTGGGCAGAGCAACTTAAGCAATATTTCACTATTCAAATAGCACCACCTTTTGGGGGGGACTGTGCAATATCACGTATTTAATTTTGAGAGCAGACTAGTATAGTAGTAGTAGTAGTAGTAGTAGTATGATATTTCTATATCACCTCTCAGCTCACAGGGGCGCCTGAGGAGATGAACAAATAAAAGCAATTAAAACAGTACAAATATTTTAAAAATTAAAACACATTAAACCCTGTATTTTTAAAAAATTAGACACTGTCTAAAAACAATTCTAAAATACAATTTAAAGCAGTCAAAACAGAGCAATTTGTTTTAACTGCCTGCTGGAAGCTTAAAAGAGATGGCGCCAATCTAATTTCCTTGGGTGGGGAGTCCCACAGTTGGGGTGCTGCTACAGAGAAAGCCCAGCTGCACTGTTACCCAAAAAGCTGGGACCCTGCAAGGGCACACACAAATAATATTTAACAGGGGAATTAAGATAACACAATTAAAAATATAGTCCACCCTTGCCTTATGCGGGGGATCCGTTCTGGACCCTGCCGCGTAAGGTGAATTCCGCCTATGCTTGAGCCCCATTGGAAGCAATGGGGCTCGTGCGTGGCGGTGTGCAGGGTGTAGCGGCGGCGCGCGCCCATTCATTTGAATGGGACACACCATCCCTTGCACCCCGTGCGCGCCCCACAGCTTGAGCGCATACGCTCAAGATCTTGTAAAGTGCACCCGCATAAAGCCTGGGATCTTTCCCCTTTGTATAACAGTTTCAAACCACACAGAATTCCAGATAAAATTCCAAATAAGGTTCCAACCTTATCACACGGAGGCACTTACGTGGGTAAAACGTTGCTGAACTGTTGCAAAAGCGCGAAGCTGGGATCATCCATCACACTTCTAAAACATCATTGAGGCTTCCCCCTTTCCTTCTGTCGATGAAGCGTTTGCGGAGAAGCCATTTTTCTAATAACAGGATATCCCGTTATTAGAAAAATGGTTTCTCTGCAAAAGCTTCATTGATGGAAGGAAAGCGGGGAGCCTCAATGACGTTTTAGAAGCGTGATGGACAATCCCAGCT
The DNA here is from genome assembly GCF_019175285.1 of Sceloporus undulatus. NCBI lineage: Eukaryota > Metazoa > Chordata > Lepidosauria > Squamata > Phrynosomatidae > Sceloporus > Sceloporus undulatus. Next base: position 312,257,859 of record NC_056523.1, on the reverse strand, counting down.
TTGCACTTATACAACAGTTCAGCAACGTTTTACCCATGTAAGTGCCTCCATGTGATAAGGGCCTTAGTTTTATTAGTAAAATAATCAACACACATGCACACACTCTGTCCCACACACACACAAGAACAGACAAAGCAAACATGGGAGAAATAGTGACTTTCAGGGTTGATAAGAGGCAATAATACTTTTCTTGAAGAATAGCTCTGATCTGGAAGTGTCCAGAACAGAGATGGCTCAGTAGCCACTGAGCAAGTGGAGATGACTGGTTTACTGAGGAATCTAGCAGAAGTCAGACAGAGTTTCTGTCCTGCTCCAAACAAGACCAAATTGCTAGTGCCAAACCACCGATATTTATACCCAGAAATGGCTCTTAAGGGCTTGACATTAGGATTGATGGCTGAAACAACCTTTCCAGAAAAGCAGAATGTTGTGCAATATGCGGTAATGACTGAACAATCAGTATAAATGTTCTCAGATGAAAAGAGTTTCACTCCCAGTAGGAAACTCCCTTTGTCTGTGATATGCAAGCAATCTCTCAGTCCAGCTCACTATCACCTCTCCATAGCCCTGGGCAGTGATTCCCCATCTTTGGTCCTCCAGGTGTTTTGGATTTCAGTTCCCAGAATTCCTGACTATTGACCAAGATGACTGGGGTTTCTGGGACCTGAAGTCTAAAACACCTGGAGGACCAAAGTTTGATAATCACTGGTTTAGGGATTATGCTGATTCCGGTCTTGAGAGATCCAATCATGGCTGAGTGTCTTGTGCTTCTGCCATGCTGTGCTATCCAGTCAAACCTGGCATAGCTGGTTTCCTATACCAGGGAGTTCCTATTTGGTACCAGCCTAAAACATCCTGTCTGATATTAAATTGATATCAGAGTCACAGAGAGATGACAATGGGCTGCCTCTTGAGTTACAGCATCTGCATACCAATCTATCTTTGCAAGATGATGAGACATGCAACAGGACCTCCTATGTGGATTTCAAGTTTCAGGCAGTGTCCTACAGTGCCACTCCAATACTAGAACTTCAAAATAATTATTTACATATATGGTGGATGAGGGATTCTGGGAAATGTAGTTCCTCTGGAGCGTGTCCAGAGGAGGGTGACTAAAATGGTGAAAGGTCTGGAAACCTTGCCCTATGAGGAACAACTCAGGGAGCTGGGGATGTTTAGCCAGGAGAAGAGAAGGTTAAGAGGTGATATGATAGCCCTGTTTAAATATTTGAAAGGATGTCATATTGAGGAGGGAGCAAGCTTGTTTTCTGCTGCTCCAGAGAACAGGACCCGGAACAATGGATGCAAGCTACAGGAAAAGAGATTCCACCTCAACATTAGGAAGAACTTCCTGACAGTAAGGGCTGTTAGACAGTGGATCACACTCCCTCGGAGTGTAGTGGAGTCTCCTTCCTTGGAGGTCTTTAAGCAGAGGCCAGATTGCCATCTGCTGGGGATGCTTTGATTTGGATTTCCTGTATGGCAGGGGGGTTGGACTGGATGGCCCATGCGGTCTCTTCCAACTCTATGATTCTATGATTCTATGAATAAAGTAATTATTCCAGCTCTGAAAATATATAAAAAAGACGTTCCTGTTGCACCATTACACAGTGGGCATAGCATACCATACATCTTGGACTCAGTCCATGCCACAGATCAGGGAAGGACAGATCAGTCTGTTTCTGGTCCTGTCCAAGACATTTTTTCATGTCTTCAGACGTAAGCCCTTTCCACCATGGTTCCTGGGGTTTAAATAAAAAACACAGAGGTTTGCATTTCAGCAACCTTGTGAAAGACTGGGAATCATGCATTCAGTTTGTTGAATTTGTTGGGGCCCATCTGTTCAATTTACAGTCGGCCCTTCTTATACACGTATTTTTTATACACGGATTTAAGCATACACGGTTTGAAAATGTTCCAAAAAAGTATAAATTTACCTTGATGTTCCATTTTTTATTAGGGACACCATTTTGCTATGTCATTATACTTAATGGGACTTGCACATACACGGATTTTGTTATACACAGGGGATCTTGGAACCAAACCCCAGCGTATAACAAGGATCCACTGTATTGAGAAGAAAGAAAGGAAGCTGAGGCCGGTTACAAACCGACACTTTAGTGCGTGACGAGCACGCACTAGGGTTACAAAAGGGCGGTGCGGAA